>NW_026700801.1:0-23633 GCF_030435755.1 Ochotona princeps | reverse complement strand
CCTCAATGCAAAGGCTCTAGACGCAAATATTGGTGTGAGAGCTAATTCAATCAAGGCAACACTGCATGTTGGTGAAGGACATATTGAAGAAGGATCAGCCGAGTGGTTCCTGTGGGAGAACAACTCCATTTGGCTCACTAACTTCACACACCATCAGGCTTCCAAGCAGCTCTCAAGGAAACTCAGTTTTCACACTCTATGCTTAGTGCCCTTTGAGTGCATTTTCTAGGAATGAACCTGGTAGAGCATCCCACACAAACGAATGCTCCACATGCGGGTTTCACATGCCACCAATTCCACATTCACAGGCAACTTCAGTGCCACAGCCGTTTTCAGATAGCCCTCAATGCAAAGGCTCTAGACGCAAATATTTGTGTGAGAGCTAATTCAATCAAGGAAACACTGCATGTTGGTGAAGGGCATATTGAAGAAGGATCAGCCGAGTGCTTCTTGTGGGAGAACAACTCCCTTTGGCTCACTAACTTCACACACCATCAGGCTTCAAGCAGCTCTCAAGCAAACTCAGTTTTCACACTCTATGCTTAGTGCCCTTTGAGTGCCTAGGACTGAAACGAAGCTTGGTGAGCATCCCACACAAACGAATGCTCCACATGCGGGTTTCACATGCCACCAGTTCAACATTCATAGGCAACTTCAGCGCCACAGAGCCGTTTTCACATAGCCCTGAATGCAAAGGCTCTAGATGCAAATATTGGTGTGAGAGCTAATTCAATCAAGGAAACACTGCATGTTGGTGAAGGGCATATTGAAGAAGGATCAGCCGAGTGGTTCTTGTGGGAGAACAACTCCATTTGGCTCACTAACTTCACACACCATCAGGCTTCCAAGCAGCTCTCAAGGAAACTCAGTTTTCACACTCTATGCTTAGTGCCCTTTGAGTGCCTAGGACTGAAACGAAGCTTGGTGAGCATCCCACACAAACGAATGCTCCACATGCGAGTTTCACATGCCACCAACTCCACATTCACAGGCAACTTCAGCGCCACAGCCGTTTTCACATAGCCCTCAATGCAAAGGCTCTAGACGCAAATATTGGTGTGAGAGCTAATTCAATCAAGGAAACAGTGCATGTTGGTGATGGGCATATTGAAGAAGGATCAGCTGAGTGGTTCCTGTGGGAGAACAACTGCATTTGGCTCTCTAACTTCACACACCATCAGGCTTCCAAGCAGCTCTCAAGGAAACACAGTTTTCACACTCTATGCTTAGTGCCCTTTGAGTGCATAGGACTGAAATGAAATTTGGTGAGCATCCCACACAAACGAATGCTCCACATGCGGGTTTCACATGCCACCAACTCCTCATTCACAGGCAACTTCAGCGCCACAGCCGTTTTCACATAGCCCTCAATGCAAAGGCTCTAGACGCAAATATTGGTGTGAGAGCTAATTCAATCAAGGCAACACTGCATGTTGATGAAGGGCATATTGAAGAAGGATCAGCCGAGTGGTTCTTGTGGAAGAACAACTCCATTTGGCTCACTAACTTCACACACCATCAGGCTTCCAAGCAGCTCTCAAGGAAACTCAGTTTTCACACTCTATGCTTAGTGCCCTTTGAGTGCCTAGGACTGAAATAAAACTTGGTGAGCATCCACACAAACGAATGCTCCACATGCGGGTTTCACATGCCACCAACTCCACATTCATAGGCATCTTCAGCGCCACAGCCATTTTCAGATAGCCCTCAATGCAAAGGCTCTAGACGCAAATATTGGTGTGAGAGCTAATTCAATGAAGGAAACACTGCATGTTGGTGAAGGGCATATTGAAGAAGGATCAGCCGAGTGGTTCTTGTGGGAGAACAACTCCATTTGGCTAACTAACTTCACACACCATCAGGCTTCCAAGCAGCTCTCAAGCAAACTCAGTTTTCACACTCTATGCTTAGTGCCCTTTGAGTGTCTAGAAGTGAAACGAAGCTTGGTGAGCATCCCACACAAACGAATGCTCCACATGCGGGTTTCACATGCCACCAACTCCACATTCACAGGCAACTTCAGCGCCACAGCCGTTTTCACATAGCCCTCAATGCAAAGGCTCTAGACGCAATTATTGGTGTGAGAGCTAATTCAATCAAGGAAACACTGCATGTTGGTGAAGGGCATATTGAAGAAGGATCAGCCGAGTGGTTCTTGTGGGAGAACAACTCCATTTGGCTCACTAACTTCACACACACATCAGGCTTCCAAGCAGCTCTCAAGGAAACTCAGTTTTTCACACTCTATGCTTCGTGCCCTTTGAGTGCCTAGGACTGAAACGAAGCTTGGTGAGCATCCCACACAAACGAATGCTCCACATGCGGGTTTCACATGCCACCAACTCCACATTCACAGGCAACTTCAGCGCCACAGCCGTTTTCAGATAGCCCTCAATGCAAAGGTTCTAGACGCAAATATTGGTGTGAGAGCTAATTCAATCAAGGAAACACTGCATGTTGGTGAAGGGCATATTGAAGAAGGATCAGCCGAGTGGTTCTTGTGGGAGAACAACTGCATTTGGCTCACTAACTTCACACACCATCAGGCTTCCAAGCATCTCTCAAGGAAACTCAGTTTTCACACTCTATGCTTAGTGCCCTTTGAGTGCCTAGAATTGAAACGAAGCTTGGTGAGCATCCCACACAAACGAATGCTCCACATGCGGGTTTCACATGCCACCAACTCCACATTCACAGGCAACTTCAGCGCCACAGCCGTTTTCACATAGCCCTCAATGCAAAGGCTCCAGACACAAATATTGGTGTGAGAGCTAATTCAATCAAGGAAACACTGCATGTTGGTGAAGGGCATATTGAAGAAGGATCAGCCGAGTGGTTCTTGTGGGAGAACAACTCCATTTGGCTCACTAACTTCACACACCATCAGGCTTCCAAGCAGCTCTCGAGGAAACTCAGTTTTCACACTCTATGCTTAGTGCCCTTTGAGTTCCTAGGACTGAAACGAAGCTTGGTGAGCATCCCACACAAACGAATGCTCCACATGCGGGTTTCACATGCCACCAACTCCACATTCTCAGGCAACTTCAGCGCCACAGCCGTTTTCACATAGCCCTCAATGCAAAGGCTCTAGACGCAAATATTGTGTGAGAGCTAATTCAATCAAGGAAACACTGCATGTTGGTGAAGGGATATTGAAGAAGGATCAGCCGAGTGGTTCTTGTGGAGAACAACTCCCTTTGGCTCACTAACTTCACACACCATCAGGCTTCAAGCAGCTCTCAAGGAAACTCAGTTTTCACACTCTATGCTTAATGCCCTTTGAGTGCCTAGGACTGAAACGAAGCTTGGTGAGCATCCCACACAAACGAATGCTCCACATGCGGGTTTCACATGCCACCAACTCCACATTCACAGGCAACTTCAGCGCCACAGCCGTTTTCACATAGCCCTCAATGCAAAGGCTCTAGACGCAAATATTGGTGTGAGAGCTAATTCAATCAAGGAAACACTGCATGTTGGTGAAGGGCATATTGAAGAAGGATCAGCCGAGTGGTTCTTGTGGGAGAACAACTGCATTTGGCTCACTAACTTCACACACCATCAGGCTTCCAAGCAGCTCTCAAGGATACTCAGTTTTTACACTCTATGCTTAGTGCCCTTTGAGTGCATTATCTAGGAATGAACCTGGTAGAGCATCCCACACAAATGAATGCTCCACATGCGGGTTTCACATGCCACCAACTCCACATTCACAGGCAACTTCAGCGCCACAGCCGTTTTCAGATAGCCCTCAATGCAAAGGCTCTAGACGCAAATATTGGTGTGAGAGCTAATTCAATCAAGGAAACACTGCATGTTGGTGAAGGGCAAATTGAAGAAGGATCAGCCGAGTGGTTCTTGTGGGAGAACAACTCCCTTTGGCTCACTAACTTCACACACCATCAGGCTTCCAAGCAGCTCTCAAAGAAACTCAGTTTTCACACTCTATGCTTAGTGTCTTTTGAGTGCCTAGGACTGAAACGAAGCTTGGTGAGCATCCCACACAAACGAATGCTCCACATGCGGGTTTCACATGCCACCAACTCCACATTCACAGGCAACTTCAGCGCCACAGCCGTTTTCACATAGCCCTCAATGCAAAGGCTCTAGACGCAAATATTGGTGTGAGAGCTAATTCAATCAAGGAAACAGTGCATGTTGGTGAAGGGCATATTGAAGAAGGATCAGACGAGTGGTTCTTGTGGGAGAACAACTCCCTTTGGCTCACTAACTTCACACACCATCAGGCTTCCAAGCAGCTCTCAAGGAAACTCAGTTTTCACACTCTATGCTTAATGCCCTTTGAGTGCCTAGGACTGAAACGAAGCTTGGTGAGCATCCCACACAAACGAATGCTCCACATGCGGGTTTCACATGCCACCAACTCCACATTCACAGGCAACTTCAGCGCCACAGCCGTTTTCACATAGCCCTCAATGCAAAGGCTCTAGACGCAAATATTGGTGTGAGAGCTAATTCAATCAAGGAAACACTGCATGTTGGTGAAGGGCATATTGAAGAAAGGATCAGCCGAGTGGTTCTTGTGGGAGAACAACTGCATTTGGCTCACTAACTTCACACACCATCAGGCTTCCAAGCAGCTCTCAAGGATACTCAGTTTTTACACTCTATGCTTAGTGCCCTTTGAGTGCATTATCTAGGAATGAACCTGGTAGAGCATCCCACACAAACGAATGCTCCACATGCGGGTTTCACATGCCACCAACTCCACATTCACAGGCAACTTCAGCGCCACAGCCGTTTTCAGATAGCCCTCAATGCAAAGGCTCTAGACGCAAATATTGGTGTGAGAGCTAATTCAATCAAGGAAACACTGCATGTTGGTGAAGGGCAAATTGAAGAAGGATCAGCCGAGTGGTTCTTGTGGGAGAACAACTCCCTTTGGCTCACTAACTTCACACACCATCAGGCTTCCAAGCAGCTCTCAAGGAAACTCAGTTTTCACACTCTATGCTTAGTGTCTTTTGAGTGCCTAGGACTGAAACGAAGCTTGGTGAGCATCCCACACAAACGAATGCTCCACATGCGGGTTTCACATGCCACCAACTCCACATTCACAGGCAACTTCAGCGCCACAGCCGTTTTCACATAGCCCTCAATGCAAAGGCTCTAGACGCAAATATTGGTGTGAGAGCTAATTCAATCAAGGAAACAGTGCATGTTGGTGAAGGGCATATTGAAGAAGGATCAGACGAGTGGTTCTTGTGGGAGAACAACTCCCTTTGGCTCACTAACTTCACACACCATCAGGCTTCCAAGCAGCTCTCAAGAAACTCAGTTTTCACACTCTATGCTTAATGCCCTTTGAGTGCCTAGGACTGAAACGAAGCTTGGTGAGCATCCCACACAAAACGAATGCTCCACATGCGGGTTTCACATGCCACCAACTCCACATTCACAGGCAACTTCAGCGCCACAGCCGTTTTCACATAGCCCTCAATGCAAAGGCTCTAGACGCAAATATTGGTGTGAAGCTAATTCAATCAAGGAAACACTGCATGTTGGTGAAGGGCATATTGAAGAAGGATCAGCCGAGTGCTTCTTGTGGGAGAACAACTCCATTTGGCTCACTAACTTCACACACCATCAGGCTTCCAAGCAGCTTTCAATGATACTCAGTTTTTACACTCTATGCTTAGTGCCCTTTGAGTGCATTATCTAGGAATGAACCTGGTAGAGCATCCCACACAAATGAATGCTCCACATGCGGGTTTCACATGCCACCAACTCCACATTCACAGGCAACTTCAGCGCCACAGCCGTTTTCAGATAGCCCTCAATGCAAAGGCTCTAGACGCAAATATTGGTGTGAGAGCTAATTCAATCAAGGAAACAGTGCATGTTGGTGAAGGGCAAATTGAAGAAGGATCAGCCGAGTGGTTCTTGTGGGAGAACAACTCCCTTTGGCTCACTAACTTCACACACCATCAGGCTTCCAAGCAGCTATCAAGGAAACTCAGTTTTCACACTCTATGCTTAGTGCCCTTTGAGTGCCTAGGACTGAAACGAAGCTTGCTAAGCATCCGACACAAACGAATGCTCCACATGCGGGTTTCACATGCCACCAACTCCACATTCTCAGGCAACTTCAGCGCCACAGCCGTTTTCAGATAGCCCTCAATGCAAAGGCTGTAGACGCAAATATTGGTGTGAGAGCTAATTCAATCAAGGAAACACTGCATGTTGGTGAAGGGCATATTGAAGAAGGATCAGCCGAGTGGTTCTTGTGGGAGAACAACTCCATTTGGCTCACTAACTTCACACACCATCAGGCTTCCAAGCAGCTCTCAAGGAAACTCAGTTTTCACACTCTATGCTTAGTGCCCTTTGAGTGCATTATCTAGGAAAGAACCTGGTAGAGCATCCCACACAAACGAATGCTCCACATGCGGGTTTCACATGCCACCAACTCCACATTCACAGGCAACTTCAGCGCTACAGCCGTTTTCAGATAGCCCTCAATGCAAAGGCTCTAGACCAAATATTGGTGTGAGAGCTAATTCAATCAAGGAAACACTGCATGTTGGTGAAGGGCAAATTGAAGAAGGATCAGCCGAGTGGTTCTTGTGGGAGAACAACTCCATTTGGCTCACTAACTTCACACACCATCAGGCTTCCAAGCAGCTCTCAAGGAAACTCAGTTTTCACACTCTATCCTTAGTGCCCTTTGAGCGCCTAGGACTGAAACGAAGCTTGCTAAGCATCCGAAACAAACGAATGCTCCACATGCGGGTTTCACATGCCACCAACTCCACATTCTCAGGCAACTTCAGCGCCACAGCCGTTTTCAGATAGCCCTCAATGCAAAGGCTCTAGACGCAAATATTGGTGTGAGAGCTAATTCAATCAAGGAAACACTGCATGTTGGTGAAGGGCATATTGAAGAAGGATCAGCCGAGTGGTTCTTGTGGGAGAACAACTCGATTTGGCTCACTAACTTCACACACCATCAGGCTTCCAAGCAGCTCTCAAGGAAACTCAGTTTTCACACTCTATGCTTAGTGCCCTTTGAGTGCATTATCTAGGAAAGAACCTGGTAGAGCATCCCACACAAACGAATGCTCCACATGCGGGTTTCACATGCCACCAACTCCACATTCACAGGCAACTTCAGCGCCACAGCCGTTTTCACATAGCCCTCAATGCAAAGGCTCTAGACGCAAATATTGGTGTGAGAGCTAATTCAATCAAGGAAACACTGCATGTTGGTGAAGGGCAAATTGAAGAAGGATCAGCCGAGTGGTACTTGTGGGAGAACAACTCCATTTGGCTCACTAACTTCACACACCATCAGGCTTCCAAGCAACTCTGAAGGAAACTCAGTTTTCACACTCTATGCTTAGTGCCCTTTGAGTGCCTAGGACTGAAATGAATGTTGGTGAGCATCCCACACAAACGAATGCTCCACATGCGGGTTTCACATGCCACCAACTCCTCATTCACAGGCAACTTCAGCGCTACAGCCGTTTTCACATAGCCCTCAATACAAAGGCTCTAGACGCAAATATTGGTGTGAGAGCTAATTCAATCAAGGAAACACTGCATGTTGGTGAAGGGCATATTGAAGAAGGATCAGCCGAGTGCTTCTTGTGGGAGAACAACTCCATTTGGCTCACTAACTTCACACACCATCAGGCTTCCAAGAAGCTATCAAGGAAACTCAGTTTTCACACTCTATGCTTAGTGCCCTTTGAGTGCCTAGGACTGAAACGAAGCTTGCTAAGCATCCGACACAAACGAATGCTCCACATGCGGGTTTCACATGCCACCAACTCCACATTCTCAGGCAACTTCAGCGCCACAGCCATTTTCAGATAGCCCTCAATGCAAAGGCTCTAGACGCAAATATTGGTGTGAGAGCTAATTCAATCAAGGAAACACTGCATGTTGGTGAAGGGCATATTGAAGAAGGATCAGCCGAGTGGTTCTTGTGGGAGAACAACTCGATTTGGCTCACTAACTTCACACACCATCAGGCTTCCAAGCAGCTCTCAAGGAAACTCAGTTTTCACACTCTATGCTTAGTGCCCTTTGAGTGCATTATCTAGGAATGAACCTGGTAGAGCATCCCACACAAACGAATGCTCCACATGCGTGTTTCACATGCCACCAACTCTACATTCACAGGCAACTTCAGCGCCACAGCCGTTTTCAGATAGCCCTCAATGCAAAGGCTCTAGACGCAAATATTGGTGTGAGAGCTAATTCAATCAAGGAAACAGTGCATGTTGGTGAAGGGCATATTGAAGAAGGATCAGCCGAGTGGTTCTTGTGGGAGAACAACTGCATTTGGCTCACTAACTTCACACACCATCAGGCTTCCAAGCAGCTCTCAAGGAAACTCAGTTTTCACACTCTATGCTTAGTGCCCTTTGAGTGCCTAGGACTGAAACGAAGCTTGCTGAGCATCCCACACAAACGAATGCTCCACATGCGGGTTTCACATGCCACCAACTCCACATTCACAGGCAGCTTCAGCGCCACAGCCGTTTTCAGATAGCCCTCAATGCAAAGGCTCTAGACGCAAATATTGGTGTGAGAGCTAATTCAATCAAGGAAACAGTGCATGTTGGTGAAGGGCATATTGAAGAAGGATCAGCCGAGTGCTTCTAGTGGAAGAACAACTCCATTTGGCTCACTAACTTCACACACCATCAGGCTTCCAAGCATCTCTCAAGGAAACTCAGTTTTCACACTCTATGCTTAGTGCCCTTTGAGTGCATTATCTAGGAATGAACCTGGTAGAGCATCCCACACAAACGAATGCACCACATGCGGGTTTCACATGCCACTAATTCCACATTCACAGGCCACTTCAGCGCCACAGCCGTTTTCAGATAGCCCTCAATGCAAAGGCTCTAGACGCAAATATTGGTGTGAGAGCTAATTCAATCAAGGAAACACTGCATGTTGGTGAAGGGCATATTGAAGAAGGATCAGCCGAGTGGTTCTTGTGGGAGAACAACTCCCTTTGGCTCACTAACTTCACACACCATCAGGCTTCCAAGCAGCTCTCAAGGAAACTCAGTTTTCACACTCTATGCTTAATGCCCTTTGCCTAGGACTGAAAAGAAGCTTGGTGAGCATCCCACACAAACGAATGCTCCACATGCGGGTTTCACATGCCACCAACTCCACATTCACAGGCAACTTCAGCGCCACAGCCGTTTTCACATAGCCCTCAATGCAAAGGCTCTAGACGCAAATATTGGTGTGAGAGCTAATTCAATCAAGGAAACACTGCATGTTGGTGAAGGGCATATTGAAGAAGGATCAGCCGAGTGCTTCTTGTGGGAGAACAACTCCATTTGGCTCACTAACTTCACACACCATCAGGCTTCCAAGCAGCTCTCAAGGATACTCAGTTTTTACACTCTATGCTTAGTGCCCTTTGAGTGCATTATCTAGGAATGAACCTGGTAGAGCATCCCACACAAATGAATGCTCCACATGCGGGTTTCACATGCCACCAACTCCACATTCACAGGCAACTTCAGCGCCACAGCCGTTTTCAGATAGCCCTCAATGCAAAGGCTCTAGATGCAAATATTGGTGTGAGAGCTAATTCAATCAAGGAAACACTGCATGTTGGTGAAGGGCAAATTGAAGAAGGATCAGCCGAGTGGTTCTTGTGGGAGAACAACTCCCTTTGGCTCACTAACTTCACACACCATCAGGCTTCCAAGCAGCTCTCAAGGAAACTCAGTTTTCACACTCTATGCTTAGTGCCCTTTGAGTTCCTAGGACTGAAACGAAGCTTGGTGAGCATCCCACACAAACGAATGCTCCACATGCGGGTTTCACATGCCACCAACTCCACATTCACAGGCAACTTCAGCGCCACAGCCGTTTTCAGATAGCCCGCAATGCAAAGGCTCTAGACGCAAATATTGGTGTGAGAGCTAATTCAATCAAGGAAACACTGCATGTTGGTGAAGGGCAAATTGTAGAAGGATCAGCCGAGTGGTTCTTGTGGGAAAACAACTCCATTTGGCTCACTAACTTCACACACCATCAGGCTTCCAAGCAGCTCTCAAGGAAACTCAGTTTTCACACTCTGTGCTTAGTGTCTTTTGAGTGCCTAGGACTGAAATGAAGCTTGGTGAGCATCCCACACAAACGAATGCTCCACATGCTGGTTTCACATGCCACCAACTCCACATTCACAGGCAACTTCAACGCCACAGCCATTTTCACATAGCCCTCAATGCAAAGGCTCTAGACGCAAATATTGGTGTGAGAGCTAATTCAATCAAGGAAACACTGCATGTTGGTAAAGGCCATACTGAAGAAGGATCAGCCGAGCGGTTCTTGTGGGAGAACAACTCCATTTGGCTCACTAACTTCACACACCATCAGGCTTCCAAGCAGCTCTCATGGAAACTCAGTTTTCACACTCTATGCTTAGTGCCCTTTGAGTGCCTAGGACTGAAACGAAGCTTGCTGAGCATCCCACACAAACGAATGCTCCACATGCGGGTTTCACATGCCACCAACTCCACATTCACAGGCAACTTCAGCGCCACAGCCGTTTTCACATAGCCCTCAATGCAAAGGCTCTAGACGCAAATATCGGTGTGAGAGCTAATTCAATCAAGGAAACACTGCATGTTGGTGAAGGGCATATTGAAGAAGGATCAGCCGAGTGGTTCTTGTGGGAGAACAACTCCATTTGGCTCACTAACTTCACACACCATCAGGCTTCCAAGCAGCTCTCAAGGATACTCAGTTTTTACACTCTATGCTTAGTGCCCTTTGAGTGCATTATCTAGGAATGAACCTGCTAGAGCATCCCACACAAATGAATGCTCCACATGCGGGTTTCACATGCCACCAACTCCACATTCACAGGCAACTTCAGCGCCACAGCCGTTTTCAGATAGCCCTCAATGCAAAGGCTCTAGACGCAAATATTGGTGTGAGAGCTAATTCAATCAAGGAAACACTGCATGTTGGTGAAGGGCAAATTGAAGAAGGATTAGCCGAGTGGTTCTTGTGGGAGAACAACTCCATTTGGCTCACTAACTTCACACACCATCAGGCTTCCAAGCAGCTCTCAAGGAAACTCAGTTTTCACACTCTATGCTTAGTGTCTTTTGAGTGCCTAGGACTGAAATGAAACTTGGTGAGCATCCCACACAAACGAATGCTCCACATGCGGGTTTCACATGCCACCAACTCCACATTCACAGGCAACTTCAGCGCCACAGCCGTTTTCACATAGCCCTCAATGCAAAGGCTCTAGACGCAAATATTGGTGTGAGAGCTAATTCAATCAAGGAAACACTGCATGTTGGTGAAGGGCATATTGAAGAAGGATCAGCCGAGTGGTTCTTGTGGGAGAACAACTCCATTTGGCTCACTAACTTCACACACCATCAGGCTTCCAAGCAGCTCTCAAGGAAACTCAGTTTTCACACTCTATGCTTAGTGCCCTTTGAGTGCATTTTCTAGGAATGAACCTGGTAGAGCATCCCACACAAACGAATGCTCCACATGCGGGTTTCACATGCCACCAACTCCACATTCACAGGCAACTTCAGCGCTACAGCCGTTTTCACATAGCCCTCAATGCAAAGGCTCTAGACCAAATATTGGTGTGAGAGCTAATTCAATCAAGGAAACACTGCATGTTGGTGAAGGGCATATTGAAGAAGGATCAGCCGAGTGGTTCTTGTGGGAGAACAACTCCATTTGGCTCACTAACTTCACACACCATCAGGCTTCCAAGCAGCTCTCAAGGAAACTCAGTTTTCACATTCTATGCTTAGTGCCCTTTGAGTGCCTAGGACTGAAATGAAGCTTGGTGAGCATCCCACACAAACGAATGCTCCACATGCGGGTTTCACATGCCACCAACTCCACATTCACAGGCAACTTCAGCGCCACAGCCGTTTTCACATAGCCCTCAATGCAAAGGCTCTAGACGCAAATATTGGTGTGAGAGCTAATTCAATGAAGGAAACACTGCATGTTGGTGAAGGGCATATTGAAGAAGGATCAGCCGAGTGGTTCTTGTGGGAGAACAACTCCCTTTGGCTCACTAACTTCACACACCATCAGGTTTCCAAGCAGCTATCAAGGAAACTCAGTTTTCACACTCTATGCTTAGTGCCCTTTGAGTGCCTAGGACTGAAACGAAGCTTGCTAAGCATCCGACACAAACGAATGCTCCACATGCGGGTTTCACATGCCACCAATCCACATTCTCAGGCAACTTCAGCGCCACAGCCGTTTTCAGATAGCCCTCAATGCAAAGGCTCTAGACGCAAATATTGGTGTGAGAGCTAATTCAATCAAGGAAACACTGCATGTTGGTGAAGGGCATATTGAAGAAGGATCAGCCGAGTGGTTCTTGTGGGAGAACAACTGCATTTGGCTCACTAACTTCACACACCATCAGGCTTCCAAGCAGCTCTCAAGGAAACTCAGTTTTCACACTCTATGCTTAGTGCCCTTTGAGTGCCTAGGACTGAAATGAACCTTGGTGAGCATCCCACACAAACGAATGCTCCACATGCGGGTTTCACATGCCACCAACTCCACATTCACAGGCAGCTTCAGCGCCACAGCCGTTTTCAGATAGCCCTCAATGCAAAGGCTCTAGACGCAAATATTGGTGTGAGAGCTAATTCAATCAAGGAAACACTGCATGTTGGTGAAGGGCATATTGAAGAAGGATCAGCCGAGTGCTTCTAGTGGAAGAACAACTCCATTTGGCTCACTAACTTCACACACCATCAGGCTTCCAAGCAGCTCTCAAGGAAACTCAGTTTTCACACTCTATGCTTAGTGCCCTTTGAGTGCATTATCTAGGAATGAACCTGGTAGAGCATCCCACACAAACAAAAGCACCACATGCGGGTTTCACATGCCACTAATTCCACATTCACAGGCAACTTCAGCGCCACAGCCGTTTTCACATAGCCCTCAATACAAAGGCTCCAGACGCAAATATTGGTGTGAGAGCTAATTCAATCAAGGAAACACTGCATGTTGGTGAAGGGCATATTGAAGAAGGATCAGCCGAGTGGTTCTTGTGGGAAAACAACTCCATTTGGCTAACTAACTTCACACACCATCAGGCTTCCAAGCAGCTATCAAGGAAACTCAGTTTTCACACTCTATGCTTAGTGCCCTTTGAGTGCCTAGAACTGAAATGAAGCTTGGTGAGCATCCCACACAAACGAATGCTCAACATGCGGGTTTCACATGCCACCAACTCCACATTCACAGGCAACTTCAGCGCCACAGCCGTTTTCAGATAGCCCTCAATGCAAAGGCTCTAGACGCAAATATTGGTGTGAGAGCTAATTCAATCAAGGAAACACTGCATGTTGGTGAAGGGCATATTGAAGAAGGATCAGCCGAGTGGTTCTTGTGGGAGAACAACTCAATTTGGCTCACTAACTTCACACACCATCAGGCTTCCAAGCAGCTCTCAAGGAAACTCAGTTTTCACACTCTATGCTTAGTGCCCTTTGAGTGCATTATCTAGGAAAGAACCTGGTAGAGCATCCCACAGAAACGAATGCTCCACATGCGGGTTTCACATGCCACCAACTCCACATTTACAGGCAACTTCAGCGCCACAGGCGTTTTCACATAGCCCTCAATGCAAAGGCTCTAGACGCAAATATTGGTGTGAGAGCTAATTCAATCAAGGAAACACTGCATGTTGGTGAAGGGCAAATTGAAGAAGGATCAGCCGAGTGGTTCTTGTGGGAGAACAACTCCATTTGGCTCACTAACTTCACACACCATCAGGCTTCCAAGCAGCTCTCAAGGAAACTCAGTTGTCACACTCTAGGCTTAGTGCCCTTTGAATGCCTAGGACTGAAATGAAACTTGGTGAGCATCCCACACAAACGAATGCTCCACATGCGGGTTTCACATGCCACCAACTCCACATTCACAGGCAACTTCAGCGCCACAGCCGTTTTCAGATAGCCCTCAATGCAAAGGCTCTAGACGCAAATATTGGTGTGAGAGCTAATTCAATCAAGGAAACACTGCATGTTGGTGAAGGGCATATTGAAGAAGGATCAGCCGAGTGGTTCTTGTGGGAGAACAACTCCATTTGGCTCACTAACTTCACACACCATCAGGCTTCGAAGCAGCTCTCAAGGAAACTCAGTTTTCACACTCTATGCTTAGTGCCCTTTGAGTGCCTTATCAAGGAATGAACCTGGTAGAGCATCCCACACAAACGAATGCTCCAAATGCGGGTTTCACATGCCACCAACTCCACATTCACAGGCAACTTCAGCGCCACAGCCGTTTTCAGATAGCCCCCAACGCAAAGGCTCTAGACGCAAATATTGGTGTTAGAGCTAATTCAATCAAGGAAACACTGCATGTTGGTGAAGGGCATATTGAAGAAGGATCAGCTGAGTGGTACTTGTGGGAGAACAACTCCATTTGGCTCACTAACTTCACACACCATCAGGCTTCCAAGCAGCTCTCAAGGAAACTCAGTTTTCACACTCTATGCTTAGTGCCCTTTGAGTGCCTAGGACTGAAACGAAGCTTGCTAAGCATCCGACACAAACGAATGCTCCACATGCGGGTTTCACATGCCACCAACTCCACATTCTCAGGTAACTTCAGCGCCACAGCCGTTTTCAGATAGCCCTCAATGCAAAGGCTCTAGACGCAAATATTGGTGTGAGAGCTAATTCAATCAAGGAAACACTGCATGTTGGTGAAAGGCATATTGAAGAAGGATCAGCCGAGTGGTTCTTGTGGGAGAACAGCTCAATTTGGCTCACTAACTTCACACACCATCAGGCTTCCAAGCAGCTCTCAAGGAAACTCAGTTTTCACACTCTATGCTTAGTGCCCTTTGAGTGCATTATCTAGGAAAGAACCTGGTAGAGCATCCCACACAAACGAATGCTCCACATGCGGGTTTCACATGCCACCAACTCCACATTCTCAGGCAACTTCAGCGCCACAGCCATTTTCAGATAGCCCTCAATGCAAAGGCTCTAGACCAAATATTGGTGTGAGAGCTAATTCAATCAAGGAAACACTGCATGTTGGTGAAGGGCAAATTGAAGAAGGATCAGCCGAGTGGTTCTTGTGGGAGAACAACTCCATTTGGCTCACTAACTTCACACACCATCAGGCTTCCAAGCAGCTCTCAAGCAAACTCAGTTTTCACAATCTATGCTTAGTGCCCTTTGAGTGCCTAGGACTGAAACGAAGCTTGGTGAGCATCCCACACAAACGAATGCTCCACATGCGGGTTTCACATGCCACCAACTCCACATTCACAGGCAACTTCAGCGCCACAGCCGTTTTCAGATAGCCCTCAATGCAAAGGCTCTAGACGCAAATATTGGTGTGAGAGCTAATTCAATCAAGGAAACAGTGCATGTTGGTGAAGGGCATATTGAAGAAGGATCAGCCGAGTGGTTCTTGTGGGAGAACAACTGCATTTGGCTCACTAACTTCACACACCATCAGGCTTCCAAGCAGCTCTCAAGGAAACTCAGTTTTCACACTCTATGCTTAGTGCCCTTTGAGTGCCTAGGACTGAAATGAACCTTGGTGAGCATCCCACACAAACGAATGCTCCACATGCGGGTTTCACATGCCACCAACTCCACATTCACATGCAGCTTCAGCGCCACAGCCGTTTTCAGATAGCCCTCAATGCAAAGGCTCTAGACGCAAATATTGGTGTGAGAGCTAATTCAATCAAGGAAACAGTGCATGTTGGTGAAGGGCATATTGAAGGAGGATCAGCCGAGTGCTTCTAGTGGAAGAACAACTCCATATGGCTCACTAACTTCACACACCATCAGGCTTCCAAGCAGCTATCAAGGAAACTCAGTTTTCACACTCTATGCTTAGTGCCCTTTGAGTGCCTAGAACTGAAATGAAGCTTTTTGAGCATCCCACACAAACGAATGCTCAACATGCGGGTTTCACATGCCACCAACTCCACATTCTCAGGCAACTTCAGCGCCACAGCCGTTTTCAGATAGCCCTCAATGCAAAGGCTCTAGACGCAAATATTGGTGTGAGAGCTAATTCAATCAAGGAAACACTGCATGTTGGTGAAGGGCAAATTGAAGAAGGATCAGCCGAGTGCTTCTTGTGGGAGAACAACTCCATTTGGCTCACTAACTTCACACACCATCAGGCTTCCAAGCAGCTCTCAAGGAAACTCAGTTTTCATAGTCTATGCTTAGTGCCCTTTGAGTGCATTATCTAGGAAAGAACCTGGTAGAGCATCCCACAGAAACGAATGCTCCACATGCGGGTTTCACATGCCACCAACTCCACATTCACAGACAACTTCAGCGCCACAGCCGTTTTCACATAGCCCTCAATGCAAAGGCTCTAGACGCAAATATTGGTGTGAGAGCTAATTCAATCAAGGAAACAGTGCATGTTGGTGAAGGGCATATTGAAGAAGGATCAGCCGAGTGGTTCTTGTGGGAGAACAACTCCATTTGGCTCACTAACTTCACACACCATCAGGCTTCCAAGCAGCTCTCAAGCAAACTCAGTTTTCACACTCTATGCTTAGTGCCCTTTGAGTGCCTAGGACTGAAAGGAAATTTGGTGAGCATCCCACACAAACGAATGCTCCACATGCGGGTTTCACATGCCACCAACTCCACATTCTCAGGCAACTTCAGCGCCACAGCCGTTTTCAGATAGCCCTCAATGCAAAGGCTCTAGACGCAAATATTGGTGTGAGAGCTAATTCAATCAAGGAAACACTGCATGTTGGTGAAGGGCATATTGAAGAAGGATCAGCCGAGTGGTTCTTGTGGGAGAACAACTCCATTTGGCTCACTAACTTCACACACCATCAGGCTTCCAAGCAGCTCTCAAGGAAACTCAGTTTTCACACTCTATGCTTAGTGCCCTTTGAGTGCCTAGGACTGAAATGAAGCTTGGTGAGCATCCCACACAAACGAATGCTCCACACGCGGGTTTCACATGCCACCAACTCCACATTCACAGGCAGCTTCAGCGCCACAGCCGTTTTCAGATAGCCCTCAATGCAAAGGCTCTAGACGCAAATATTGGTGTGAGAGCTAATTCAATCAAGGAAACACTGCATGTTGGTGAAGGGCATATTGAAGAAGGATCAGCCGAGTGGTTCTTGTGGGAGAACAACTCCATTTGGCTCACTAACTTCACACACCATCAGGCTTCCAAGCAACTCTCAAGGAAACTCAGTTTTCACACTCTATGCTTAGTGCCCTTTGAGTGCCTAGGACTGAAAGGAAATTTGGTGAGCATCCCACACAAACGAATGCTCCACATGCGGGTTTCACATGCCACCAACTCCACATTCTCAGGCAACTTCAGCGCCACAGCCGTTTTCAGATAGCCCTCAATGCAAAGGCTCTAGACGCAAATATTGGTGTGAGAGCTAATTCAATCAAGGAAACACTGCATGTTGGTGAAGGGCATATTGAAGAAGGATCAGCCGAGTGGTTCTTGTGGGAGAACAACTCCATTTGGCTCACTAACTTCACACACCATCAGGCTTCCAAGCAGCTCTCAAGGAAACTCAGTTTTCACACTCTATGCTTAGTGCCCTTTGAGTGCCTTGGACTGAAATGAAGCTTGGTGAGCATCCCACACAAACGAATGCTCCACACGCGGGTTTCACATGCCACCAACTCCACATTCACAGGCAGCTTCAGCGCCACAGCCGTTTTCAGATAGCCCTCAATGCAAAGGCTCTAGACGCAAATATTGGTGTGAGAGCTAATTCAATCAAGGAAACACTGCATGTTGGTGAAGGGCATATTGAAGAAGGATCAGCCGATTGGTTCTTGTGGGAGAACAACTCCATTGGGCTCACTAACTTCACACACCATCAGGCTTCCAAGCAGCTCTCAAGGAAACTCAGTTTTCACACTCTATGCTTAGTGCCCTTTGAGTGCTTAGGACTGAAATGAAATTTGGTGAGCATCCCACACAAACGAATGCTCCACATGCGGGTTTCACATGCCACCAACTCCACATTCTCAGGCTACTTCAGCGCCAGAGCCGTTTTCAGATAGCCCTCAACGCAAAGGCTGTAGACGCAAATATTGGTGTGAGAGCTAATTCAATCAAGGAAACACTGCATGTTGGTGAAGGGCATATTGAAGAAGGATCAGCCGAGTGGTTCTTGTGGGAGAACAACTCCATTTGGCTCACTAACTTCACACACCATCAGGCTTCCAAGCAGCTCTCAAGGAAACTCAGTTTTCACACTCTATGCTTAGTGTCCTTTGAGTGCCTAGGACTGAAATGAAGGTTGGTGAGCATCCCACACAAACGAATGCTCCACATGCGGGTTTCACATGCCACCAACTCCACATTCTCAAGCAACTTCAGCGCCACAGCCGTTTTCACATAGCCCTCAATGCAAAGGCTCTAGACGCAAATATTGGTGTGAGAGCTAATTCAATCAAGGAAACACTGCATGTTGGTGAAGGGCATATTGAAGAAGGATCAGCCGAGTGGTTCTTGTGGGAGAACAACTCCATTGGGCTCACTAACTTCACACACCATCAGGCTTCCAAGCAGCTCTCAAGGAAACTCAGTTTTCACACTCTATGCTTAGTGCCCTTTGAGTGCATTATCTAGGAAAGAACCTGGTAGAGCATCCCACACAAACGAATGCTCCACATGCGGGTTTCACATGCCACCAACTCCACATTCTCAGGCAACTTCAGCGCCACAGCCGTTTTCTGATAGCCCTCAATGCAAAGGCTCTAGACGCAAATATTGGTGTGAGAGCTAATTCAATCAAGGAAGCACTGCATGTTGGTGAAGGGCATTGTTGAAGAAGGATCAGCCGAGTGGTTCTTGTGGGAGAACAACTCCATTTGGCTCTCTAACTTCACACACCATCAGGCTTCCAAGCAGCTCTCAAGGAAACTCAGTTTTCACACTCTATGCTTAGTGCCCTTTGAGTGCCTAGGACTGAAATGAAACTTGGTGAGCATCCCACACAAACGAATGCTCCACATGCGGGTTTCACATGCCACCAACTCCACATTCTCAGGCAACTTCAGCGCCACAGCCGTTTTCACATAGCCCTCAATGCAAAGGCTCTAGACGCAAATATTGGTGTGAGAGCTAATTCAATCAAGGAAACAGTGCATGGTGGTGAAGGGCATATTGAAGAAGGATCAGCCGAGTGGTTCTTGTGGGAGAACAACTCCATTTGGCTCACTAACTTCACACACCATCAGGCTTCCAAGCAGCTCTCAAGGAAACTCAGTTTTCACACTCTATGCTTAGTGCCCTTTGAGTGCTTAGGACTGAAATGAAATTTGGTGAGCATCCCACACAAACGAATGCTCCACATGCGGGTTTCACATGCCACCAACTCCACATTCTCAGGCTACTTCAGCGCCACAGCCGTTTTCAGATAGCCCTCAACGCAAAGGCTCTAGACGCAAATATTGGTGTGAGAGCTAATTCAATCAAGGAAACACTGCATGTTGGTGAAGGGCATATTGAAGAAGGATCAGCCGATTGGTTCTTGTGGGAGAACAACTCCATTGGGCTCACTAACTTCACACCATCAGGCTTCCAAGCAGCTCTCAAGGAAACTCAGTTTTCACACTCTATGCTTAGTGCCCTTTGAGTGCATTATCTAAGAATGAACCTGGTAGAGCATCCCACACAAACGAATGCTCCACATGCGGGTTTCACATGCCACCAACTTCACATTCACAGGCAACTTCAGCGCCACAGCCGTTTTCAGATAGCCCTCAATGCAAAGGCTCTAGACGCAAATATTGGTGTGAGAGCTAATTCAATCAAGGAAACACTGCATGTTGGTGAAGGGCATATTGAAGAAGGATCAGCCGAGTGGTTCTTGTAGGAGAACAACTCCATTGGGCTCACTAACTTCACACACCATCAGGCTTCCAAGCAGCTCTCAAGGAAACTCAGTTTTCACACTCTATGCTTAGTGCCCTTTGAGTGCATTATCTAGGAAAGAACCTGGTAGAGCATCCCACACAAACGAATGCTCCACATGCGGGTTTCACATGCCACCAACTCCACATTCTCAGGCAACTTCAGCGCCACAGCCGTTTTCAGATAGCCCTCAATGCAAAGCCTCTAGACGCAAATATTGGTGTGAGAGCTAATTCAATCAAGGAAGCACTGCATGTTGGTGAAGGGCATTGTTGAAGAAGGATCAGCCGAGTGGTTCTTGTGGGAGAACAACTCCATTTGGCTCTCTAACTTCACACACCATCAGGCTTCCAAGCAGCTCTCAAGGAAACTCAGTTTTCACACTCTATGCTTACTGCCCTTTGAGTGCCTAGGACTGAAATGAAATGTGGTGAGCATCCCACACAAACGAATGCTCCACATGCGGGTTTCACATGCCACCAACTCCACATTCTCAGGCAACTTCAGCGCCACAGCCGTTTTCACATAGCCCTCAATGCAAAGGCTCTAGACGCAAATATTGGTGTGAGAGCTAATTCAATCAAGGAAACACTGCATGTTGGTGAAGGGCATATTGAAGAAGGATCAGCCGAGTGGTTCTTGTGGGAGAACAACTCCATTTTGCTCACTAACTTCACACACCATCAGGCTTCCAAGCAGCTCTCAAGGAAACTCAGTTTTCACACTCTATGCTTAGTGCCCTTTGAGTGCATTATCTAGGAAAGAACCTGGTAGAGCATCCCACACAAACGAATGCTCCACATGCGGGTTTCACATGCCACCAACTCCACATTCACAGGCAACTTCAGCGCCACAGCCGTTTTCAGATAGCCCTCAATGCAAAGCCTCTAGACGCAAATATTGGTGTGAGAGCTAATTCAATCAAGGAAGCACTGCATGTTGGTGAAGGGCATTGTTGAAGAAGGATCAGCCGAGTGGTTCTTGTGGGAGAACAACTCCATTTGGCTCTCTAACTTCACACACCATCAGGCTTCCAAGCAGCTCTCAAGGAAACTCAGTTTTCACACTCTATGCTTAGTGCCCTTTGAGTGCCTAGGACTGAAATGAAATGTGGTGACCATCCCACACAAACGAATGCTCCACATGCGGGTTTCACATGCCACCAACTCCACATTCTCAGGCAACTTCAGCGCCACAGCCGTTTTCACATAGCCCTCAATGCAAAGGCTCTAGACGCAAATATTGGTGTGAGAGCTAATTCAATCAAGGAAACACTGCATGTTGGTGAAGGGCATATTGAAGAAGGATCAGCCGAGTGGTTCTTGTGGGAGAACAACTCCATTGGGCTCACTAACTTCACACACCATCAGGCTTCCAAGCAGCTCTCAAGGAAACTCAGTTTTCACACTCTATGCTTAGTGCCCTTTGAGTGCATTATCTAGGAAAGAACCTGGTAGAGCATCCCACACAAACGAATGCTCCACATGCGGGTTTCACATGCCACCAACTCCACATTCTCAGGCAACTTCAGCGCCACAGCCGTTTTCAGATAGCCCTCAATGCAAAGGCTCTAGACGCAAATATTGGTGTGAGAGCTAATTCAATCAAGGAAGCACTGCATGTTGGTGAAGGGCATTGTTGAAGAAGAATCAGCTGAGTGGTTCTTGTGGGAGAACAACTCCACTTGGCTCACTAACTTCACGCAACATCAGGCTTCCAAGCAGCTCTCAAGGAAACTCAGTTTTCACACTCTATGCTTAGTGCCCTTTGAGTGCCTAGGACTGAAATGAAACTTGGTGAGCATCCCACACAAACGAATGCTCCACATGCGGGTTTCACATGCCACCAACTCCACATTCACAGGCAACTTCTGCGCCACAGCCGTTTTCACATAGCCCTCAATGCAAAGGCTCTAGACGCAAATATTGGTGTGAGAGCTAATTCATTCAAGGAAACACTGCATGTTGGTGAAGGGCATATTGAAGAAGGATCAGCCGAGTGGTTCTTGTGGGAGAACAACTCCATTTGGCTCACTAACTTCACATACCATCAGGCTTCCAAGCAGCTCTCAAGGAAACTCAGTTGTCACACTCTATGCTTAGTGCCCTTTGAGTGCCTAGGACTGAAATGAAACTTGGTGAGCATCCCACACAAACGAATGCTCCACATGCGGGTTTCACATGCCACCAACTCCACATTCACAGGCAACTTCAGCGCCACAGCCGTTTTCAGATAGCCCTCAATGCAAAGGCTCTAGACGCAAATATTGGTGTGAGAGCTAATTCAATCAAGGAAACACTGCAAGTTGGTGAACGGCATATTGAAGAAGGATCAGCCGAGTGGTTCTTGTGGGAGAACAACTCCATTTGGCTCACTAACTTCACACACCATCAGGCTTCCAAGCAGCTCTCAATGAAACTCAGGTTTCACACTCTAGGCTTAGTGGCCATTGAGTGCATTATCTAGGAATGAACCTGGTAGAGCATCCCACACAAACGAATGCTCCACATGCGGGTTTCACATGCCACCAACTCCACATTCACAGGCAATTTCAGCGCCACAGCCGTTTTCACATAGCCCTCAATGCAAAGGCTGAGACGTAAATATTGGTGTGAGAGCTAATTCAATCAAGGAAACACTGCATGTTGGTGAAGGGCATATTGAAGAAGGATCAGCCGAGTGGTTCTTGTGGGAGAACAACTCCATTTGGCTCACTAACTTCACACACCATCAGGCTTCCAAGCAGCTCTCAAGGAAACTCAGTTTTCACACTCTATGCTTAGTGCCCTTTGAGTGCCTAGGACTGAAACGAAGCTTGCTAAGCATCCGACACAAACGAATGCTCCACATGCGGGTTTCACATGCCACCAACTCCACATTCTCAGGCAACTTCAGCGCCACAGCCGTTTTCAGATAGCCCTCAATGCAAAGGCTCTAGACGCAAATATTGGTGTGAGAGCTAATTCAATCAAGGAAACAGTGCATGTTGGTGAAGGGCATATTGAAGAAGGATCAGCCGAGTGGTTCTTGTGGGAGAACAACTCCATTTGGCTCACTAACTTCACACACCATCAGGCTTCCAAGCAGCTCTCAAGGAAACTCAGGTTTCACACTCTAGGCTTAGTGGCCTTTGAGTGCATTATCTAGGAATGAACCTGGTAGAGCATCCCACACAAACGAATGCTCCACATGCGGTTTCACATGCCACCAACTCCACATTCACAGGCAACTTCAGCGCCAAAGCCGTTTTCAGATAGCCCTCAATGCAAAGGCTCTAGAATCAAATATTGGTGTGAGAGCTAATTCAATCAAGGAAACACTGCATGTTGGTGAAGGGCATATTGAAGAAGGATCAGCCGAGTGGTTCTTGTGGGAGAACAACTCCATTTGGCTCACTAACTCCACACACCATCAGGCTTCCAAGCAGCTCTCAAGGAAACTCAGTTTTCACACTCTATGCTTAGTGCCCTTTGAGTGCATTATCTAGGAATGAACCTGGTAGAGCATCCCACACAAACGAATGCTCCACATGCGGGTTTCACATGCCACCAACTCCACATTCACAGGCAATTTCAGCGCCACAGCCGTTTTCAGATAGCCCTCAATGCAAAGGCTATAGACGCAAATATTGGTGTGAGAGCTAATTCAATCAAGGAAACACTGCATGTTGGTGAAGGGCATATTGAAGAAGGATCAGCCGAGTGGTTCTTGTG
>NW_026700800.1:0-91689 GCF_030435755.1 Ochotona princeps | reverse complement strand
TATGAGTGCCTAGGACTGAAATGAAGCTTGGTGAGCTTCCCACACAAACCATGCTTCACATGCGGGTTTCACATGCCACCAACTCCACATTCACAGACAACTTCCTAGCCAAAGCCGTTTTCAGATAGCCCTCAATGCAAAGGCTCTAGGTGCAAATATTGGTGTGAGAGCAAATTCAATCAAGGAAACACTGCATGTTGGTGAAGCGCATATTGAAGAAGAATCAGCCGAGTGGTTCTTGTGGGAGAACAACTCCATTTGGCTCACTAACTTCACACACCATCAGGCTTCCAAGCAGCTCTCAAGGAAACTCAGCTTTCACACTGTAGGTTTAATGCCCTTTGAGTGCCTAGGACTGAAATGAAGCTTGGTGAGCTTCCCACACAAACCAATGCTCCACATGCTGGTTTCACATGCCACCAACTCCGCATTCACAGACAACTTCCTAGCTAAAGCCTTTTTCAGATAGCCCTCAATACAAAGGCTCTGGGCCCAAATATTGGTGTGAGAGCTAATTCAATCAAGGAAATACTGCATGTTGGTGAAGCGCATATTGAAGAAGAATCAGCCGAGTGGTTCTTGTGGGAGAACAACTCCATTTGGCTCACTAACTTCACACACCATCAGTGTTCCAAGCAGCTCTCAAGGAAACTCAGTTTTCACACTCTAGGCTTAATGCCCTTTGAGTGCCTAGGACTGAAATGAAGCTTGCTGAGCTTCCCACACAAACCAATGCTCCACATGCGGGTTTCACATGCCACCAACTCCACATTCACAGACAACTTCAGCGCCAAAGCCGTTTTCAGATAGCCATCAATACAAAGGCTCTAGGCCCAAATATTGGTGTGAGAGCTAATTCAATCAAGGAAACACTGCATGTTGGTGAAGCGCATATTGAAGAAGAATCAGCCGAGTGGTTCTTGTGGGAGAACAACTCCATTTGGCTCACTAACTTCACACACCACCAGGTTTAGAAGCAGCTCTCAAGGAAACTCAGCTTTCACACTCTAGGCTTAATGCCCTTTGAGTGCCTAGGACTGAAATGAAGCTTGGTGAGCTTCCCACACAAACCAATGCTCCACATGCGGGTTTCACATGCCACCAACTCCACATTCACAGACAACTTCAGCGCCAAAGCCATTTTCAGATAGCCCTCAATTCAAAAGCTCTAGGCGCAAATATTTGTGTGAGGGCTAAACCAATCAAGGAAACACTGCATGTTGGTGACGCGCATATTGAAGAAGAATCAGCCGAGTGGTTCTTGTGGGAGAACAACTCCATTTGGCTCACTAACTTCACACACCACCAGGCTTCCAAGCAGCTCTGAAAGAAACTCAGCTTTCACACTCTAAGCTTAATGCCCTTTGAGTGCCTAGGACTGAAATGAACCTTGGTGAGCTTCCCACACAAACCAATGCTACACATGCGGGTTTCACATGCCACCAACTCCACATTCACAGACAACTTCCTAGCTAAAGTCATTTTCAGATAGCCCTCAATACAAAGGCTCTAGGCCCAAATATTGGTGTGAGAGCTAATTCAATCAAGGAAACACTGCATGTTGGTGAAGCGCATATTGAAGAAGAATCAGCCGAATGGTTCTTGTGGGAGAACAACTCCATTTGGCTCACTAACTTCACACACCATCAGGCTTCCAAGCAGCTCTCAAGGAAACTCAGCTTTCACACTGTAGGTTTAATGCCCTTTGAGTGCCTAGGACTGAAATGAAGCTTGGTGAGCTTCCCACACAAACCAATGCTCCACATGCGGGTTTCACATGCCACCAACTCCACATTCACAGACAACTTCCTAGCTAAAGCCGTTTTCAGATAGCCCTCAATACAAAGGCTCTAGGCCCAAATATTGGTGTGAGAGCTAATTCAATCAAGGAAATACTGCATGTTGGTGAAGCGCATATTGAAGAAGAATCAGCCGAGTGGTTCTTGTGGGAGAACAACTCCATTTGGCTCACTAACTTCACACACCATCAGTGTTCCAAGCAGCTCTCAAGGAAACTCAGTTTTCACACTCTAGGCTTAATGCCCTTTGAGTGCCTAGGACTGAAATGAAGCTTGGTGAGCTTCCCACAAAAACCAATGCTCCACATGCGGGTTTCACATGCCACCAACTCCACATTCACAGACAACTTCAGCGCCAAAGCCGTTTTCAGATAGCCCTCAATACAAAGGCTCTAGGCGGAAATATTGGTGTGAGAGCAAATTCAATCAAGGAAACACTGCATGTTGGTGAAGCGCATATTGAAGAAGAATCAGCCGAGTGGTTCTTGTGGGAGAAAGACTACATTTGGCTCACTAACTTCACACACCATCAGGCTTCCACGCAGCTTTCAAGGAAACTCAGCTTTCACACTGTAGGTTTAATGCCCTTTGAGTGCCTAGGACTGAAATGAACCTTGGTGAGCTTCCCACACAAACCAATGCTCCACATGCGGGTTTCACATGCCACCAACTCCACATTCACAGACAACTTCCTAGCCAAAGCCGTTTTCAGATAGCCCTCAATTCAAAACCTCTAGGCGCAAATATTTGTGTGAGGGCTAAATCAATCAAGGAAACACTGCATGTTGGTGAAGCCCTTATTGAAGAAGAATCAGCCGAGTGGTTCTTGTGGGAGAACAACTCCATTTGGCTCACTAACTTCACACACCACCAGGCTTCCAAGCAGCTCTGAAAGAAACTCAGCTTTCACACTCTAAGCTTAATGCCCTTTGAGTGCCTAGGACTGAAATGAAGCTTGGTGAGCTTCCCACACAAACCAATGCTCCACATGCGGGTTTCACATGCCACCAACTCCACATTCACAGACAACTTCCTAGCTAAAGTCATTTTCAGATAGCCCTCAATACAAAGGCTCTAGGCCCAAATATTGGTGTGAGAGCTAATTCAATCAAGGAAACACTGCATGTTGGTGAAGCGCATATTGAAGAAGAATCAGCCGAATGGTTCTTGTGGGAGAACAACTCCATTTGGCTCACTAACTTCACACACCATCAGGCTTCCAAGCAGCTCTCAAGGAAACTCAGCTTTCACACTGTAGGTTTAATGCCCTTTGAGTGCCTAGGACTGAAATGAACCTTGGTGAGCTTCCCACACAAACCAATGCTCCACATGCGGGTTTCACATGCCACCAACTCCGCATTCACAGAAAACTTCCTAGCTAAAGCCATTTTCAGATAGCCCTCAATACAAAGGCTCTAGGCCCAAATATTAGTGTGAGAGCTAATTCAATCAAGGAAACACTGCATGTTGGTGAAGCGCATATTGAAGAAGAATCAGCCTCATGGTTCTTGTGGGAGAACAACTCCATTTGGCTCACTAACTTCACACACCATCAGGCTTCCAAGCAGCTCTCAAGGAAACTCAACTTTCACACTCTAGGCTTAATGCCCTTTGAGTGCATTATAGGAAATGAACCTGGTAGACCATCCCACAAAAACCAATGCTCCACATGCGGGTTTCACATGCCACCAACTCCACATTCACAGACAACTTCTGCGCCAAAGCCGTTTTCAGATAGCCCTCAATGCAAAGGCTCTAGGCGCAAATATTGGTGTGAGAGCTAATTCAATCAAGGAAATACTGCATGTTGGTGAAGCTCATATTGAAGAAGAATCAGCCGAGTGGTTCTTGTGGGAGAACAACTCCATTTGGCTCACTAACTTCACACACCATCAGGCTTCCAAGCAGCTCTCAAGGAAACTCAGCTTTCACACTCTAAGCTTAATGCCCTTTGAGTGCCTACAACTGAAATGAAGCTTGGTGAGCTTGCCACACAAACCAATGCTCCACATGCGGGTTTCACATGCCACCAACTCCACATTCACAGACAACTTCAGCGCCAAAGCCGTTTTCAGATAGCCCTCAATGCAAAGGCTCTAGGCGCAAATATTGGTGTGAGAGCTAATTCAATCAAGGAAATACTGCATGTTGGTGAAGCGCATATTGAAGAAGAACCAGCCGAATGGTTCTTGTGGGAGAACAACTCCATTTGGCTCACTAACTTCACACACCACCAGGCTTCCAAGCAGCTCTGAAAGAAACTCAGCTTTCACACTGTAGGTTTAATGCCCTTTGAGTGCCTAGGACTGAAATGAACCTTGGTGAGCTTCCCACACAAACCAATGCTCCACATGCGGGTTTCACATGCCACCAACTCCACATTCACAGACAACTTCCTAGCTAAAGCCGTTTTCAGATAGCCCTCAATACAAAGGCTCTAGGCGCAACTATTGGTGTGAGAGCAAATTCAATCAAGGAAACACTGCTTATTGGTGAAGCGCATATTGAAGAAGAATCAGCCGAGTGGTTCTTGTGGGAGAACAACTCCATTTGGCTCACTAACTTCACACACCATCAGGCTTCCAAGCAGCTCTCAAGGAAACTCAGTTTTCACACTCTAGGCTTAATGCCCTTTGAGTGCCTAGGACTGAAATGAAGCTTGGTGAGCTTCCCACAAAAACCAATGCTCCACATGCGGGTTTCACATGCCACCAACTCCACATTCACAGACAACTTCCTAGCCAAAGCCGTTTTCAGATAGCCCTCAATGCAAAGGCTCTAGGTGCAAATATTTGTGTGAGAGCAAATTCAATCAAGGAAACACTGCATGTTGGTGAAGCGCATATTGAAGAAGAATCAGCCGAGTGGTTCTTGTGGGAGAACAACTCCATTTGGCTCACTAACTTCACACACCAATCAGGCTTCCAAGCAGCTCTCAAGGAAACTCAGCTTTCACACTGTAGGTTTAATGCCCTTTGAGTGCCTAGGACTGAAATGAAGCTTGGTGAGCTTCCCACACAAACCAATGCTCCACATGCTGGTTTCACATGCCACCAACTCCGCATTCACAGACAACTTCAGCGCCAAAGCCGTTTTCAGATAGCCCTCAATACAAAGGCTCTAGGCCCAAATATTGGTGTGAGAGCTAATTCAATCAAGGAAATACTGCATGTTGGTGAAGCGCATATTGAAGAAGAATCAGCCGAGTGGTTCTTGTGGGAGAACAACTCCATTTGGCTCACTAACTTCACACACCATCAGTGTTCCAAGCAGCTCTCAAGGAAACTCAGTTTTCACACTCTAGGCTTAATGCCCTTTGAGTGCCTAGGACTGAAATGAAGCTTGGTGAGCTTCCCACACAAACCAATGCTCCACATGCGGGTTTCACATGCCACCAACTCCACATTCACAGACAACTTCAGCGCCAAAGCCGTTTTCAGATAGCCCTCAATACAAAGGCTCTAGGCACAAATATTGGTTGTGAGAGCAAATTCAATCAAGGAAACACTGCATGTTGGTGACGCGCATATTGAAGAAGATTCAGCCGAGTGGTTCATGTGGGAGAACAACTCCATTTGGCTCGACTAACTTCACACACCATCAGGCTTCCGAGCAGCTCTCAAGGAAACTCAGCTTTCACACTCTAGGTTTAATGCCCTTTGAGTGCCTAGGACTGAAATGAAGCTTGGTGAGCTTCCCACACAAACCAATGCTCCACATGCGGGTTTCACATGCCACCAACTCACATTCACAGACAACTTCCTAGCCAAAGCCGTTTTCAGATAGCCCTCAATTCAAAGGCTCTAGGTGCAAATATTTGTGTGAGGGCTAATTCAATCAAGGAAACACTGCATGTTGGTGAAGCGCATATTGAGAAGAATCAGCCGAATGGTTCTTGTGGGAGAACAACTCCTTTTGGCTCACTAACTTCACACACCATCAGGCTTCCAAGCAGCTCTCAAGGAAACTCAGCTTTCACACTCTAGGCTTAATGCCCTTTGAGTGCATTATAGGAATGAAACCTGGTAGAGCATCCCACACAAACCAATGCTCCACATGCGGGTTTCACATGCCACCAACTCCACATTCACAGACAACTTCAGCGCCAAAGCCGTTTTCAGATAGCCCTCAATACAAAGGCTCTAGGCGCAAATATTGGTGTGAGAGCTAATTCAATCAAGGAAACACTGCATGTTGGTGAAGCGCATATTGAAGAAGAATCAGCCGAATGGTTCTTGTGGGAGAACAACTCCATTTGGCTCACTAACCTCACACACCATCAGGCTTCCAAGCAGCTCTCAAGGAAACTCAGCTTTCACACTCTAAGCTTTAATGCCCTTTGAGTGCCTAGGACTGAAATGAAGCTTGGTGAGCTTCCCACACAAACCAATGCTCCACATGCGGGTTTCACATGCCACCAACTCCACATTCACAGACAACTTCAGCGCCAAAGCCGTTTCAGATAGCCTCAATGCAAAGGCTCTAGGCCGCAAATATTGGTGTGAGAGCTAATTCAATCAAGGAAACACTGCATGTTGGTGACGCGCATATTGAAGAAGAATCAGCCGGAGTGGTTCTTGTGGGAGAACAACTCCATTTGGCTCACTAACTTCACACACCATCAGGCTTCCAAGCAGCCTTTTCAAGAAACTCAGCTTTCACACTCTAGTTTAATGCCCTTTGAGTGCCTAGGACTGAAATGAAGCTTGGTGAGCTCCCACACAAACCAATGCTCCACATGCGGGTTTCACATGCACCAACTCCGCATTCACAGACAACTTCCTAGCTAAAGCCATTTTCAGATAGCCCTCAATACAAAGGCTCTAGGCCAAATATTGGTGTGAGAGCTAATTCAATCAAGGAAACACTGCATGTTGGTGAAGCGCATATTGAAGAAGAATCAGCCGAATGGTTCTTGTGGGAGAACAACTCCATTTGGCTCACTAACTTCACACACCATCAGGCTCCAAGCAAGCTCTCAAGGAAACTCAGCTTTCACACTCTAGGCTTAATGCCCTTGAGTGCATTATAGGAATGAACCTGGTAGAGCATCCCACACAAACCAATGCTCCCCCATGCGGTTTTCACATGCCACCAACTCCACATTCACAGAACAACTTCCTAGCCAAAGCCGTTTTCAGATAGCCCTCAATGCAAAGGCTCTAGGCGCAAATATTGGTGTGAGAGCTAATTCAATCAAGGAAATACTGCATGTTGGTGAAGCGCATATTGAAGAAGAATCAGCCGAGTGGTTCTTGTGGGAGAACAACTCCATTTGGTTCACTAACTTCACACACCATCAGGCTTCCAAGCAGCTCTCAAGGAAACTCAGTTTTCACACTCTAGGCTAATGCCCTTTGAGTGCCTAGGACTGAAATGAATCTTGGTGAGCTTCCCACACAAACCAATGCTCCACATGCGGGGTTTCACATGCCACCAACTCCACATTCACAGACAACTTCCTAGCTAAAGCCGTTTCAGATAGCCCTCAATACAAAGGCTCTAGGCGGAAATATTGTGTGAGAGCAAATTCAATCAAGGAAACACTGCATGTTGGTGAAGCGCATATTGAAGAAGAATCAGCCGAGTGGTTCTTGTGGGAGAACAACTCCCATTTGGCTCACTAACTTCACACACCATCAGGCTTCCACGCAGCTTTCAAGGAAACTCAGCTTTCACACTCTAGGCTTAATGCCCTTTGAGTGCATTATAGGAATGAACCTGGTAGAGCATCCCACACAAACCAATGCTCCACATGCGGGTTTCACATGCCACCAACTCCACATTCACAGACAACTTCCTAGCCAAAGCCGTTTTCAGATAGCCCTCAATGGCAAAGGCTCTAGGTGCAAATATTTGTCTGAGGGCTAATTCAAATCAAGGAAACACTGCATGTTGGTGAAGCGCATATTGAAGAAGAATCAGCCGAATGGTTCTTGTGGGAGAACAACTCCATTTGGCTCACTAACTTCACACACCATCAGGCTTCCAAGCAGCTCTCAAGGAAACTCAGCTTTCACACTCTAAGCTTAATGCCCTTTGAGTGCCTAGGACTGAAATGAAGCTTGGTGAGCTTCCCACACAAACCAATGCTCCACATGCGGGTTTCACATGCCACCAACTCCACATTCACAGACAACTTCAGCGTCAAAGCCGTTTTCAGATAGCCCTCAATGCAAAGGCTCTAGGCGCAAATATTGGTGTGAGAGCAAATTCAATCAAGGAAACACTGCATGTTGGTGAAGCGCATATTGAAGAAGAATCAGCCGAGTGGTACTTGTGGGAGAACAACTCCATTTGGCTCACTAACTTCACACACCATCAGGCTTCCAAGCAGCTTTCAAGGAAACTCAGCTTTCACACTCTAGGTTTAATGCCCTTTGAGTGCCTAGGACTGAAATGAAGCTTGGTGAGCTTCCCACACAAACCAATGCTACACATGCGGGTTTCACATGCCACCAACTCCGCATTCACAGACAACTTCCTAGCTAAAGCCATTTTCAGATAGCCCTCAATACAAAGGCTCTAGGCCCAAATATTGGTGTGAGAGCTAATTCAATCAAGGAAACACTGCATGTTGGTGAAGCGCATATTGAAGAAGAATCAGCTGAATGGTTCTTGTGGGAGAACAACTCCATTTGGCTCACTAACTTCACACACCATCAGGCTTCCAAGCAGCTCTCAAGGAAACTCAGCTTTCACACTCTAGACTTAATGCCCTTTGAGTGCATTATAGGAATGAACCTTGGTGAGCTTCCCACACAAACCAATGCTCCACATGCGGGTTTCACATGCCACCAACTCCACATTACCAGACAACTTCAGCGCCAAAGCCGTTTTCAGATAGCCCTCAATACAAAGGCTCTAGGCGCAAATATTTGTGTGAGAGCTAATTCAATCAAGGAAATACTGCATGTTGGTGAAGCGCATATTGAAGAAGAATCAGCCGAGTGGTCCTTGTGGGAGAACAACTCCATTTGGTTCACTAATTTCACACACCATCAGGCTTCCAAGCAGCTCTCAAGGAAACTCAGCTTTCACACTCTAGGCTTAATGCCCTTTGAGTGCCTAGGACTGAAATGAAGCTTGGTGAGCTTCCCACACAAACCAATGCTCCACATGCGGGTTTCACGTGCCACCAACTCCACATTCACAGACAACTTCCTAGCTAAAGCCGTTTTCAGATAGCCCTCAATACAAAGGCTCTAGGTGCAAATATTGGTGTGAGAGCAAATTCAATCAAGGAAACACTGCATGTTGGTGAAGCGCATATTGAAGAAGAATCAGCCGAGTGGTTCTTGTGGGAGAACAACTCCATTTGGCTCACTAACTTCACACACCATCAGGCTTCCACGCAGCTTTCAAGGAAACTCAGCTTTCACACTGTAGGTTTAATGCCCTTTGAGTGCCTAGGACTGAAATGAAGCTTGGTGAGCTTCCCACACAAACCAATGCTCCACATGCGGGTTTCACATGCCACCAACTCCACATTCACAGACAACTTCCTAGCCAAAGCCGTTTTCAGATAGCCCTCAATTCAAAGGCTCTAGGTGCAAATATTTGTGTGAGGGCTAATTCAATCAAGGAAACACTGCATGTTGGTGAAGCGCATATTGAAGAAGAATCAGCCGAATGGTTCTTGTGGGAGAACAACTCCTTTTGGCTCACTAACTTCACACACCATCAGGCTTCCAAGCAGCTCTCAAGGAAACTCAGCTTTCACACTCTAGGCTTAATGCCCTTTGAGTGCATTATAGGAATGAACCTGGTAGAGCATCCCACACAAACCAATGCTCCACATGCGGGTTTCACATGCCACCAACTCCACATTCACAGACAACTTCAGCGCCAAAGCCGTTTTCAGATAGCCCTCAATACAAAGGCTCTAGGCGCAAATATTGGTGTGAGAGCTAATTCAATCAAGGAAACACTGCATGTTGGTGAAGCGCATATTGAAGAAGAATCAGCCGAATGGTTCTTGTGGGAGAACAACTCCATTTGGCTCACTAACCTCACACACCATCAGGCTTCCAAGCAGCTCTCAAGGAAACTCAGCTTTCACACTCTAAGCTTAATGCCCTTTGAGTGCCTAGGACTGAAATGAAGCTTGGTGAGCTTCCCACACAAACCAATGCTCCACATGCGGGTTTCACATGCCACCAACTCCACATTCACAGACAACTTCAGCGCCAAAGCCGTTTTCAGATAGCCCTCAATGCAAAGGCTCTAGGCGCAAATATTGGTGTGAGAGCTAATTCAATCAAGGAAACACTGCATGTTGGTGACGCGCATATTGAAGAAGAATCAGCCGAGTGGTTCTTGTGGGAGAACAACTCCATTTGGCTCACTAACTTCACACACCATCAGGCTTCCAAGCAGCTCTCAAGGAAACTCAGCTTTCACACTCTAGGTTTAATGCCCTTTGAGTGCCTAGGACTGAAATGAAGCTTGGTGAGCTTCCCACACAAACCAATGCTACACATGCGGGTTTCACATGCCACCAACTCCGCATTCACAGACAACTTCCTAGCTAAAGCCATTTTCAGATAGCCCTCAATACAAAGGCTCTAGGCGCAAATATTGGTGTGAGAGCTAATTCAATCAAGGAAACACTGCATGTTGGTGAAGCGCATATTGAAGAAGAATCAGCCGAATGGTTCTTGTGGGAGAACAACTCCATTTGGCTCACTAACTTCACACACCATCAGGCTTCCAAGCAGCTCTCAAGGAAACTCAGCTTTCACACTCTAGGCTTAATGCCCTTTGAGTGCATTATAGGAATGAACCTGGTAGAGCATCCCACACAAACCAATGCTCCCCATGCGGGTTTCACATGCCACCAACTCCACATTCACAGACAACTTCCTAGCCAAAGCCGTTTTCAGATAGCCCTCAATGCAAAGGCTCTAGGCGCAAATATTGGTGTGAGAGCTAATTCAATCAAGGAAATACTGCATGTTGGTGAAGCGCATATTGAAGAAGAATCAGCCGAGTGGTTCTTGTGGGAGAACAACTCCATTTGGTTCACTAACTTCACACACCATCAGGCTTCCAAGCAGCTCTCAAGGAAACTCAGTTTTCACACTCTAGGCTTAATGCCCTTTGAGTGCCTAGGACTGAAATGAATCTTGGTGAGCTTCCCACACAAACCAATGCTCCACATGCGGGTTTCACATGCCACCAACTCCACATTCACAGACAACTTCCTAGCTAAAGCCGTTTTCAGATAGCCCTCAATACAAAGGCTCTAGGCGGAAATATTGGTGTGAGAGCAAATTCAATCAAGGAAACACTGCATGTTGGTGAAGCGCATATTGAAGAAGAATCAGCCGAGTGGTTCTTGTGGGAGAACAACTCCATTTGGCTCACTAACTTCACACACCATCAGGCTTCCACGCAGCTTTCAAGGAAACTCAGCTTTCACACTCTAGGCTTAATGCCCTTTGAGTGCATTATAGGAATGAACCTGGTAGAGCATCCCACACAAACCAATGCTCCACATGCGGGTTTCACATGCCACCAACTCCACATTCACAGACAACTTCCTAGCCAAAGCCGTTTTCAGATAGCCCTCAATGCAAAGGCTCTAGGTGCAAATATTTGTCTGAGGGCTAATTCAATCAAGGAAACACTGCATGTTGGTGAAGCGCATATTGAAGAAGAATCAGCCGAATGGTTCTTGTGGGAGAACAACTCCATTTGGCTCACTAACTTCACACACCATCAGGCTTCCAAGCAGCTCTCAAGGAAACTCAGCTTTCACACTCTAAGCTTAATGCCCTTTGAGTGCCTAGGACTGAAATGAAGCTTGGTGAGCTTCCCACACAAACCAATGCTCCACATGCGGGTTTCACATGCCACCAACTCCACATTCACAGACAACTTCAGCGTCAAAGCCGTTTTCAGATAGCCCTCAATGCAAAGGCTCTAGGCGCAAATATTGGTGTGAGAGCAAATTCAATCAAGGAAACACTGCATGTTGGTGACGCGCATATTGAAGAAGAATCAGCCGAGTGGTACTTGTGGGAGAACAACTCCATTTGGCTCACTAACTTCACACACCATCAGGCTTCCAAGCAGCTTTCAAGGAAACTCAGCTTTCACACTCTAGGCTTAATGCCCTTTGAGTGCATTATAGGAATGAACCTGGTAGAGCATCCCACACAAACCAATGCTCCACATGCGGGTTTCACATGCCACCAACTCCACATTCACAGACAACTTCCTAGCCAAAGCCGTTTTCAGATAGCCCTCAATTCAAAGGCTCTAGGTGCAAATATTTGTGTGAGGGCTAATTCAATCAAGGAAACACTGCATGTTGGTGAAGCGCATATTGAAGAAGAATCAGCCGAATGGTTCTTGTGGGAGAACAACTCCTTTTGGCTCACTAACTTCACACACCATCAGGCTTCCAAGCAGCTCTCAAGGAAACTCAGCTTTCACACTCTAGGCTTAATGCCCTTTGAGTGCATTATAGGAATGAACCTGGTAGAGCATCCCACACAAACCAATGCTCCACATGCGGGTTTCACATGCCACCAACTCCACATTCACAGACAACTTCAGCGCCAAAGCCGTTTTCAGATAGCCCTCAATACAAAGGCTCTAGGCGCAAATATTGGTGTGAGAGCTAATTCAATCAAGGAAACACTGCATGTTGGTGAAGCGCATATTGAAGAAGAATCAGCCGAATGGTTCTTGTGGGAGAACAACTCCATTTGGCTCACTAACCTCACACACCATCAGGCTTCCAAGCAGCTCTCAAGGAAACTCAGCTTTCACACTCTAAGCTTAATGCCCTTTGAGTGCCTAGGACTGAAATGAAGCTTGGTGAGCTTCCCACACAAACCAATGCTCCACATGCGGGTTTCACATGCCACCAACTCCACATTCACAGACAACTTCAGCGCCAAAGCCGTTTTCAGATAGCCCTCAATGCAAAGGCTCTAGGCGCAAATATTGGTGTGAGAGCTAATTCAATCAAGGAAACACTGCATGTTGGTGACGCGCATATTGAAGAAGAATCAGCCGAGTGGTTCTTGTGGGAGAACAACTCCATTTGGCTCACTAACTTCACACACCATCAGGCTTCCAAGCAGCTCTCAAGGAAACTCAGCTTTCACACTCTAGGTTTAATGCCCTTTGAGTGCCTAGGACTGAAATGAAGCTTGGTGAGCTTCCCACACAAACCAATGCTCCACATGCGGGTTTCACATGCCACCAACTCCGCATTCACAGACAACTTCGTAGCTAAAGCCATTTTCAGATAGCCCTCAATACAAAGGCTCTAGGCCCAAATATTGGTGTGAGAGCTAATTCAATCAAGGAAACACTGCATGTTGGTGAAGCGCATATTGAAGAAGAATCAGCCGAATGGTTCTTGTGGGAGAACAACTCCATTTGGCTCACTAACTTCACACACCATCAGGCTTCCAAGCAGCTCTCAAGGAAACTCAGCTTTCACATTGTAGGCTTAATGCCCTTTGAGTGCATTATAGGAATGAACCTGGTAGAGCATCCCACACAAACCAATGCTCCCCATGCGGGTTTCACATGCCACCAACTCCACATTCACAGACAACTTCAGCGCCAAAGCCGTTTTCAGATAGCCCTCAATGCAAAGGCTCTAGGCGCAAATATTGGTGTGAGAGCTAATTCAATCAAGGAAATACTGCATGTTGGTGAAGCGCATATTGAAGAAGAATCAGCCGAGTGGTTCTTGTGGGAGAACAACTCCATTTGGTTCACTAACTTCACACACCATCAGGCTTCCAAGCAGCTCTCAAGGAAACTCAGTTTTCACACTCTAGGCTTAATGCCCTTAGAGTGCCTAGGACTGAAATGAATCTTGGTGAGCTTCCCACACAAACCAATGCTCCACATGCGGGTTTCACATGCCACAAACTCCACATTCACAGACAACTTCCTAGCTAAAGCCGTTTTCAGATAGCCCTCAATACAAAGGCTCTAGGCGGAAATATTGGTGTGAGAGCAAATTCAATCAAGGAAACACTGCATGTTGGTGAAGCGCATATTGAAGAAGAATCAGCCGAGTGGTTCTTGTGGGAGAACAACTCCATTTGGCTCACTAACTTCACACACCATCAGGCTTCCACGCAGCTTTCAAGGAAACTCAGCTTTCACACTCTAGGCTTAATGCCCTTTGAGTGCATTATAGGAATGAACCTGGTAGAGCATCCCACACAAACCAATGCTCCACATGCGGGTTTCACATGCCACCAACTCCACATTCACAGACAACTTCCTAGCCAAAGCCGTTTTCAGATAGCCCTCAATGCAAAGGCTCTAGGTGCAAATATTTGTCTGAGGGCTAATTCAATCAAGGAAACACTGCATGTTGGTGAAGCGCATACTGAAGAAGAATCAGCCGAATGGTTCTTGTGGGAGAACAACTCCATTTGGCTCACTAACTTCACACACCATCAGGCTTCCAAGCAGCTCTCAAGGAAACTCAGCTTTCACACTCTAAGCTTAATGCCCTTTGAGTGCCTAGGACTGAAATGAAGCTTGGTGAGCTTCCCACACAAACCAATGCTCCACATGCGGGTTTCACATGCCACCAACTCCACATTCACAGACAACTTCCTAGCCAAAGCCGTTTTCAGATAGCCCTCAATTCAAAGGCTCTAGGTGCAAATATTTGTGTGAGGGCTAATTCAATCAAGGAAACACTGCATGTTGGTGAAGCGCATATTGAAGAAGAATCAGCCGAATGGTTCTTGTGGGAGAACAACTCCTTTTGGCTCACTAACTTCACACACCATCAGGCTTCCAAGCAGCTCTCAAGGAAACTCAGCTTTCACACTCTAGGCTTAATGCCCTTTGAGTGCATTATAGGAATGAACCTGGTAGAGCATCCCACACAAACCAATGCTCCACATGCGGGTTTCACATGCCACCAACTCCACATTCACAGACAACTTCAGCGCCAAAGCCGTTTTCAGATAGCCCTCAATACAAAGGCTCTAGGCGCAAATATTGGTGTGAGAGCTAATTCAATCAAGGAAACACTGCATGTTGGTGAAGCGCATATTGAAGAAGAATCAGCCGAATGGTTCTTGTGGGAGAACAACTCCATTTGGCTCACTAACCTCACACACCATCAGGCTTCCAAGCAGCTCTCAAGGAAACTCAGCTTTCACACTCTAAGCTTAATGCCCTTTGAGTGCCTAGGACTGAAATGAAGCTTGGTGAGCTTCCCACACAAACCAATGCTCCACATGCGGGTTTCACATGCCACCAACTCCACATTCACAGACAACTTCAGCGCCAAAGCCGTTTTCAGATAGCCCTCAATGCAAAGGCTCTAGGCGCAAATATTGGTGTGAGAGCTAATTCAATCAAGGAAACACTGCATGTTGGTGACGCGCATATTGAAGAAGAATCAGCCGAGTGGTTCTTGTGGGAGAACAACTCCATTTGGCTCACTAACTTCACACACCATCAGGCTTCCAAGCAGCTCTCAAGGAAACTCAGCTTTCACACTCTAGGTTTAATGCCCTTTGAGTGCCTAGGACTGAAATGAAGCTTGGTGAGCTTCCCACACAAACCAATGCTCCACATGCGGGTTTCACATGCCACCAACTCCGCATTCACAGACAACTTCCTAGCTAAAGCCATTTTCAGATAGCCCTCAATACAAAGGCTCTAGGCCCAAATATTGGTGTGAGAGCTAATTCAATCAAGGAAACACTGCATGTTGGTGAAGCGCATATTGAAGAAGAATCAGCCGAATGGTTCTTGTGGGAGAACAACTCCATTTGGCTCACTAACTTCACACACCATCAGGCTTCCAAGCAGCTCTCAAGGAAACTCAGCTTTCACACTCTAGGCTTAATGCCCTTTGAGTGCATTATAGGAATGAACCTGGTAGAGCATCCCACACAAACCAATGCTCCCCATGCGGGTTTCACATGCCACCAACTCCACATTCACAGACAACTTCAGCGCCAAAGCCGTTTTCAGATAGCCCTCAATGCAAAGGCTCTAGGCGCAAATATTGGTGTGAGAGCTAATTCAATCAAGGAAATACTGCATGTTGGTGAAGCGCATATTGAAGAAGAATCAGCCGAGTGGTTCTTGTGGGAGAACAACTCCATTTGGTTCACTAACTTCACACACCATCAGGCTTCCAAGCAGCTCTCAAGGAAACTCAGTTTTCACACTCTAGGCTTAATGCCCTTTGAGTGCCTAGGACTGAAATGAATCTTGGTGAGCTTCCCACACAAACCAATGCTCCACATGCGGGTTTCACATGCCACCAACTCCACATTCACAGACAACTTCCTAGCTAAAGCCGTTTTCAGATAGCCCTCAATACAAAGGCTCTAGGCGGAAATATTGGTGTGAGAGCAAATTCAATCAAGGAAACACTGCATGTTGGTGAAGCGCATATTGAAGAAGAATCAGCCGAGTGGTTCTTGTGGGAGAACAACTCCATTTGGCTCACTAACTTCACACACCATCAGGCTTCCACGCAGCTTTCAAGGAAACTCAGCTTTCACACTCTAGGCTTAATGCCCTTTGAGTGCATTATAGGAATGAACCTGGTAGAGCATCCCACACAAACCAATGCTCCACATGCGGGTTTCACATGCCACCAACTCCACATTCACAGACAACTTCCTAGCCAAAGCCGTTTTCAGATAGCCCTCAATGCAAAGGCTCTAGGTGCAAATATTTGTCTGAGGGCTAATTCAATCAAGGAAACACTGCATGTTGGTGAAGCGCATATTGAAGAAGAATCAGCCGAATGGTTCTTGTGGGAGAACAACTCCATTTGGCTCACTAACTTCACACACCATCAGGCTTCCAAGCAGCTCTCAAGGAAACTCAGCTTTCACACTCTAAGCTTAATGCCCTTTGAGTGCCTAGGACTGAAATGAAGCTTGGTGAGCTTCCCACACAAACCAATGCTCCACATGCGGGTTTCACATGCCACCAACTCCACATTCACAGACAACTTCAGCGTCAAAGCCGTTTTCAGATAGCCCTCAATGCAAAGGCTCTAGGCGCAAATATTGGTGTGAGAGCAAATTCAATCAAGGAAACACTGCATGTTGGTGACGCGCATATTGAAGAAGAATCAGCCGAGTGGTACTTGTGGGAGAACAACTCCATTTGGCTCACTAACTTCACACACCATCAGGCTTCCAAGCAGCTTTCAAGGAAACTCAGGTTTCACACTCTAGGTTTAATGCCCTTTGAGTGCCTAGGACTGAAATGAAGCTTGGTGAGCTTCCCACACAAACCAATGCTACACATGCGGGTTTCACATGCCACCAACTCCGCATTCACAGACAACTTCCTAGCTAAAGCCATTTTCAGATAGCCCTCAATACAAAGGCTCTAGGCCCAAATATTGGTGTGAGAGCTAATTCAATCAAGGAAACACTGCATGTTGGTGAAGCGCATATTGAAGAAGAATCAGCTGAATGGTTCTTGTGGGAGAACAACTCCATTTGGGTCACTAACTTCACACACCATCAGGCTTCCAAGCAGCTCTCAAGGAAACTCAGCTTTCACACTCTAGACTTAATGCCCTTTGAGTGCATTATAGGAATGAACCTTGTAGAGCATCCCACACAAACCAATGCTCCACATGCGGGTTTCACATGCCACCAACTCCACATTCACAGACAACTTCAGCGCCAAAGCCGTTTTCAGATAGCCCTCAATACAAAGGCTCTAGGCGCAACTATTGGTGTGAGAGCTAATTCAATCAAGGAAACACTGCATGTTGGTGAAGCGCATATTGAAGAAGAATCAGCCGAGTGGTTCTTGTGGGAGAACAACTCCATTTGGCTCACTAACTTCACACACCACCAGGTTTAGAAGCAGGTCTCAAGGAAACTCAGTTTTCATACTCTAGGCTTAATGCCCTTTGAGTGCCTAGGACTGAAATGAAGCTTGGTGAGCTTCCCACACAAACCAATGCTCCACATGCGGGTTTCACATGCCACCAACTCCACATTCACAGACAACTTCAGCGCCAAAGCCGTTTTCAGATAGCCCTCAATGCAAAGGCTCTAGGCGCAAATATTGGTGTGAGAGCAAATTCAATCAAGGAAACACTGCATGTTGGTGAAGCGCATATTGAAGAAGAATCAGCCGAGTGGTTCTTGTGGGAGAACAACTCCATTTGGCTCACTAACTTCACACACCATCAGGCTTCCAAGCAGCTCTCAAGGAAACTCAGCTTTCACACTGTAGGTTTAATGCCCTTTGAGTGCCTAGGACTGAAATGAAGCTTGGTGAGCTTCCCACACAAACCAATGCTCCACTTGCTGGGTTCACATGCCAACAACTCCGCATTCACAGACAACTTAATAGCTAAAGCCATTTTCAGATAGCCCTCAATACAAAGGCTCTAGGCCCAACTATTTGTGTGAGAGCTAATTCAATCAAGGAAACACTGCATGTTGGTAAAGCGCATATTGAAGAAGAATCAGCCGAATGGTTCTTGTGGGAGAACAACTCCATTTGGCTCACTAACTTCACACACCATCAGGCTTCCAAGCAGTTCTCAAGGAAACTCAGCTTTCACACTCTAGGCTTAATGCCCTTTGAGTGCATTATAGGAATGAACCTGGTAGAGCATCCCACAAAAACCAATGCTCCACATGCGGGTTTCACATGCCACCAACTCCACATTCACAGACAACTTCAGCGCCAAAGCCATTTTCAGATAGCCCTCAATACAAAGGCTCTAGGCCCAAATATTGGTGTGAGAGCTAATTCAATCAAGGAAATACTGTACGTTGGTGAAGCGCATATTGAAGAAGAATCAGCCGAGTGGTTCTTGTGGGAGAACAACTCCATTTGGCTCACTAACTTCACACACCATCAGGCTTCCAAGCAGCTCTCAAGGAAACTCAGCTTTCACACTCTAAGCTTAATGCCCTTTGAGTGCCTAGGACTGAAATGAAGCTTGGTGAGCTTCCCACACAAACCAATGCTCCACATGCGGGTTTCACATGCCACCAACTCCACATTCACAGACAACTTCAGCGCCAAAGCCGTTTTCAGATAGCCCTCAATACAAAGGCTCTAGCCGCAAATATTGGTGTGAGAGCTAATTCAATCAAGGAAATACTGCATGTTGGTGAAGCGCATATTGAAGAAGAATCAGCCGAGTGGTTCTTGTGGGAGAACAACTCCATTTGGCTCACTAACTTCACACACCATCAGGCTTCCAAGCAGCTCTCAAGGAAACTCAGTTTTCACACTCTAGGCTTAATGCCCTTTGAGTGCCTAGTACTGAAATGAAGCTTGGTGAGCTTCCCACACAAACCAATGCTCCACATGCGGGTTTCACATGCCACCAACTCCACATTCACAGACAACTTCAGCGCCAAAGCCGTTTTCAGATAGCCCTCAATACAAAGGCTCTAGGCGGAAATATTGGTGTGAGAGCAAATTCAATCAAGGAAATACTGCATGTTGGTGAAGCGCATATTGAAGAAGAATCAGCCGAGTGGTTCTTGTGGGAGAACAACTCCATTTGGCTCACTAACATCACACACCATCAGGCTTCCACGCAGCTTTCAAGGAAACTCAGCTTTCACACTGTAGGTTTAATGCCCTTTGAGTGCCTAGGACTGAAATGAAGCTTGGGGAGCTTCCCACACAAACCAATGCTCCACATGCGGGTTTCACATGCCACCAACTCCACATTCACAGACAACTTCCCAGCCAAAGCCATTTTCAGATAGCCCTCAATTCAAAGGCTCTAGGTGCAAATATTTGTGTGAGGGCTAATTCAATCAAGGAAACACTGCATGTTGGTGAAGCGCATATTGAAGAAGAATCAGCCGAGTGGTTCTTGTGGGAGAACAACTCCATTTGGCTCACTAACTTCACACACCATCAGGCTTCCAAGCAGCTCTCAAGGAAACTCAGCTTTCACACTGTAGGTTTAATGCCCTTTGAGTGCCTAGGACTGAAATGAAGCTTCGTGAGCTTCCCACAAAAACCAATGCTCCACATGCGGGTTTACATGCCACCAACTCCACATTCACAGACAACTTTCTAGCCCAAGCCGTTTTCAGATAGCCCTCAATACAAAGGCTCTAGGCCCAAATATTGGTGTGAGAGCTAATTCAATCAAGGAAACACTGCATGTTGGTGAAGCGCAGATTGAAGAAGAATCAGCCGAATGGTTCTTGTGGGAGAACAACTCAATTTTACTCACTAACTTCACACACCATCAGGCTTCCAAGCAGCTTTCAAGGAAACTCCTCTTTCACACTGTAGGCTTAATGCCCTTTGAGTGCCTAGGACTGAAATGAACCTTGGTGAGCTTCCCACACAAACCAATGCTCCACATGCGGGTTTCAGATGCCACCAACTCCACATTCACAGACAACTTCCTAGCTAAAGCCGTTTTCAGATAGCCCTCAATACAAAGGCTCTAGGCGCAAATATTGGTGTGAGAGCTAATTCAATCAAGGAAATATTGCATGTTGGTGAAGTGCATATTGAAGAAGAATCAGCCGAGTGGTTCTTGTGGGAGAACAACTCCATTTGGCTCACTAACTTCACACACCATCAGGCTTCCAAGCAGCTCTCAAGGAAACTCAGTTTTCACACTCTAGGCTTAATGCCCTTTGAGTGCCTAGGACTGAAATGAAACTTGGTGAGCTTCCCACACAAACCAATGCTCCACATGCGGGTTTCACATGCCACCAACTCCACATTCACAGACAACTTATTTGCCAAAGCCGTTTCCAGATAGCCCTCAATACAAAGGCTCTAGGCCCAAATATTGGTGTGAGAGCAAATTCAATCAAGGAAATACTGCATGTTGGTGAAGCGCAGATTGAAGAAGAATCAACCCAGTGGTTCTTGTGGGAGAACAACTCCATTTGGCTCACTAACTTCACACACCATCAGGCTTCCACGCAGCTTTGAAGGAAACTCAGCTTTCACACAGTAGGTTTAATGCCCTTTGAGTGCCTAGGACTGAAATGAAGCTTGGGGAGCTTCCCACACAAACCAATGCTCCACATGCGGGTTTCACATGCCACCAACTCCACATTCACAGACAACTTCCTAGCCAAAGCCATTTTCAGATAGCCCTCAATTAAAAGGCTCTAGGTGCAAATATTTGTGTGAGGGCTAATTCAATCAAGGAAACACTGCATGTTGGTGAGGCGCATATTGAAGAAGAATCAGCCGAGTGGTTCTTGTGGGAGAACAACTCCATTTGGCTCACTAACTTCACACACCATCAGGCTTCCAAGCAGCTCTCAAAGAAACTCAGCTTTCACACTCGAAGCTTAATGCCCTTTGAGTGCCTAGGACTGAAATGAAGCTTGGTGAGCTTCCCACACAAACCAATGCTCCACATGCGGGTTTCACATGCCACCAACTCCACATTCACAGACATCATCCTAGCTAAAGCCATTTTCAGATAGCCCTCAATGCAAAGGCTCTAGGCGCAACTAATGGTGTGAGAGCAAATTCAATCAAGGAAACACTGCATGTTGGTGAAGCGCATATTGAAGAAGAATCAGCCGAATGGTTCTTGTGGGGGAACATCTCCATTTGGCTCACTAACTCCACACACCATCAGGTTTCCAAGCAGCTCTCAAGGAAACTCAGCTTTCACAATGTAGGCTTAATGCACTTTGAGTGCATTATAGGAATGAACCTGGTAGAGCATCCCACACCAACCATTGCTCCACATGCGGGTTTCACATGCCACCAACTCCACATTCATAGAAAACTTCAGCGCCAAAGCCGTTTTCAGATAGCCCTCAATGCAAAGGCTCTAGGCCCAAATATTGGTGTGAGAGCAAATTAAATCAAGGAAACACTGCATGTTGGTGAAGTGCATATTGAAGAAGAATCAGCCGAGTGGTTCTTGTGGGAGAACAACTCCATTTGGCTCACTAACTTCACACACCATCAGGCTTCCACGCAGCTTTCAAGGAAACTCAGCTTTCACACTGTAGGTTAAATGCCCTTTGAGTGCCTAGGACTGAAATGAAGCTTGGTGAGCTTCCCACACAAACCAATGCTCCACATGCGGGTTTCACATGCCACCAACTCCACATTCACAGACAACTTCCTAGCCAAAGCCGTTTTCAGATAGCCCTCAATTCAAAAGCTCTAGGCCCAAATATTTGTGTGAGGTCTAATTAAATCAAGGAAACATTGCATGTTGGTGAAGCGCATATTGAAGAAGAATCAGCCGAGTGGTTCTTGTGGGAGAACAACTCCATTTGGCTCACTAACTTCACACACCACCAGGCTTCCAAGCAGCTCTGAAACACACTCAGCTTTCACACTCTAAGCTTAATGCCCTTTGAGTGCCTAGGAATGAAATGAACCTTGGTGAGCTTCCCACACAAACCAATGCTACACATGCGGGTTTCACATGCCACCAACTCCACATTCACAGACAACTTCCTAGCTAAAGTCATTTTCAGATAGCCCTCAATACAAAGGCTCTAGGCCCAAATATTGGTGTGAGAGCAAATTCAATCAAGGAAACACTGCATGTTGGTGAAGCGCATATTGAAGAAGAATCAGCCGAGTGGTTCTTGTGGGAGAACAACTCCATTTGGCTCACTAACTTCACACACCACCAGGCTTCCAAGCAGCTCTGAAAGAAACTCAGCTTTCACACTCTAAGCTTAATGCCCTTTGAGTGCCTAGGACTGAAATGAACCTTGGTGAGCTTCCCACACAAACCAATGCTCCACATGCGTTTTTCACATGCCACCAACTCCACATTCACAGACAACTTCCTAGCCAAAGCCGTTTTCAGATAGCCCTCAATACAAAGGCTCTAGGCGCAAATATTGGTGTGAGAGCTAATTCAATCAAGGAAACACTGCATGTTGGTGAAGCGCATATTGAAGAAGAATCAGCCGAGTGCTTCTTGTGGGAGAACAACTCCATTTGGCTCACTAACTTCACACACCATCAGGCTTCCAAACAGCTCTCAAGGAAACTCAGCTTTCACACTCTAGGCTTAATGCCCTTTGAGTGCATTATAGGAATGAACCTGGTAGAGCATCCCACACAAACCAATGCTCCACATGCGGATTTCACATGCCACCAACTCCACATTCACAGACAACTTCAGCGCCAAAGACGTTTTCAGATAGCCCTCAATACAAAGGCTCTAGGCGCAAATATTGGTGTGAGAGCAAATTCAATCAAGGAAACACTGCATGTTGGTGAAGCGCATATTGAAGAAGAATCAGCCGAGTGGTTCTTGTGGGAGAACAACTCCATTTGGCTCACTAACTTCACACACCATCAGGCTTCCACGCAGCTTTCAAGGAAACTCAGCTTTCACACTGTAGGTTTAATGCCCTTTGAGTGCCTAGGACTGAAATGAAGGTTGGTGAGCTTCCCACACAAACCAATGCTCCACATGCGGGTTTCACATGCCACCAACTCCACATTCACAGACAGCTTCAGCGCCAAAGCCGTTTTCAGATAGCCCTCAATACAAAGGCTCTAGGCCCAAATATTGGTGTGAGAGAAAATTCAATCAAGGAAACACTGCATGTTGGTGAAGCGCATATTGAAGAAGAATCAGCCGAGTGGTTCTTGTGGGAGAACAACTCCATTTGGCTCACTAACTTCACACACCATCAGGCTTCCAAGCAGCTCTCAAGGAACCTCAGTTTTCACACTCTAGGCTTAATGCCCTTTGAGTGCCTAGGACTGAAATGAAGCTTGGTGAGCTTCCCACACAAACCAATGCTCCACATGCGGGTTTCACATGCCACCAACTCCACATTCACAGACAACTTCAGCGCCAAAGCCGTTTTCAGATAGCCCTCAATACAAAGGCTCTAGGCCCAAATATTGGTGTGAGAGCTAATTCAATCAAGGAAACACTGCATGTTGGTGAAGCGCATATTGAAGAAGAATCAGCCGAGTGGTTCTTGTGGGAGAACAACTCCATTTGGCTCACTAACTTCACACACCATCAGGCTTCCACGCAGCTTTCAAGGAAACTCAGCTTTCACACTGTAGGCTTAATGCCCTTTGAGTGCCTAGGACTGAAATGAAGCTTGGTGAGCTTCAAACACAAACCAATGCTCCACATGCGGATTTCACATGCCACCAACTCCACATTCAGAGACAACTTCCTAGCTAAAGCCGTTTTCAGATAGCCCTCAATTCAAAGGCTCTATGTGCAAATATTTGTGTTTGGGCAAATTCAATCAAGGAAACACTGCATGTTGGTGAAGCGCATATTGAAGAAGAATCAGCCGAGTGGTTCTTGTGGGAGAACAACTCCATTTGGCTCACTAACTTCACACACCATCAGGCTTCCAAGCAGCTCTCAAGGAAACTCAGTTTTCACACTCTAAGCTTAATGCCCTTTGAGTGCCTAGGACTGAAATGAAGCTTGGTGAGCTTCCCACGCAAACCAATGCTACACATGCGGGTTTCACATGCCACCAAGTCCACATTCACAGACAACCTCCTAGCTAAAGCCATTTTCAGATAGCCCTCAATACAAAGGCTCTAGGCGCAAATATTGGTGTGAGAGCTAATTCAATCAAGGAAACACTGCATGTTGGTGAAGCGCATATTGAAGAAGAATCAGCCGAGTGGTTCTTGTGGGAGAACAACTCCATTTGGCTCACTAACTTCACACACCATCAGGAATAAAAGCAGCTCTCAAGGAAACTCAGCTTTCACACTGTAGGTTTAATGCCCTTTGATTGCCTAGGACTGAAATGAAGCTTGGTGAGCTTCCCACACAAACCAATGCTCCACATGCGGGTTTCACATGCCACCAACTCCACATTCACAGACAACTTAATAGCCAAAGCCGTTTCAGGTAGCCCTCAATACAAAGGCTCTAGGCGCAAATATTGGTGTGAGAGCTAATTCAATCAAAGAAACACTGCATGTTGGTGAAGCGCATATTGAAGAAGAATCAGCTGAATGGTTCTTGTGGGAGAACAACTCCATTTGGCTCACTAACTTCACACACCATCAGGCTTCCAAGCAGCTCTCAAGGAAACGCAGCTTTCACACTCTAGGTTTAATGCCCTTTGAGTGCCTAGGACTCTAATGAAGCTTGGTGAGCTTCCCACACAAACCAATGCTCCACATGCGGGTTTCACAGGCCACCAACTCCGCATTCACAGACAACTTCCTAGCTAAAGCCGTTTTCAGATTGACCACAATACAAAGGCTCTAGGCCCAAATATTAGTGTGAGAGCTAATTCAATCAAGGAAACACTGCATGTTGGTGAAGCGCATATTGAAGAAGAATCAGCCGAGTGGTTCTTGTGGGAGAACAACTCCATTTGGCTCACTAACTTCACACACCACCAGGCTTCCAAGCAGCTCTCAAGGATATTCAGTTTTCACACTCTAGGCTTAATGCCCTTTGAGTGCATTATCTAGGAATGAACCTGGTAGAGCATCCCACACAAACCAATGCTCCACACGCGGGTTTCACATGCCACCAACTCCACATTCACAGACAACTTCCTAGCTAAAGCCGTTTTCAGATAGCCCTCAATGCAAAGGCTCTAGGCGCAAATATTGGTGTGAGAGCTCATTCAATCAAGGAACACTGCATGTTGGTGAAGCGCATATTGAAGAAGAATCAGCCGAGTGGTTCTTGTGGGAGAACAACTCCATTTGGCTCACTAACTTCACACACCATCAGGCTTCCAAGCAGCTCTCAAGGAAACTCAGTTTTCACACTCTAGGCTTAATGCCCTTTGAGTGCCTAGGACTGAAATGAAGCTTGGTGAGCTTCCCACAAAAACCAATGCTCCACATGCGGGTTTCACATGCCACCAACTCCACATTCACAGACAACTTCCTAGCTAAAGCCGTTTTCAGATAGCCCTCAGTACAAAGGCTCTAGGCGTAAATATTGGTGTGAGAGCTAATTCAATCAAGGAAACACTGCATGTTGGTGAAGCGCATATTGAAGAAGAATCAGCCGAATGGTTCTTGTGGGAGAACAACTCCATTTGGCTCATTAACTTCACACACCATCAGGCTTCCAAGCAGCTCTCAAGGAAACTCAGCTTTCACACTCTAGGCTTAATGCCCTTTGAGTGCATTATCTAGGAACGAACCTGGTAGAGCATCCCACACAAACCAATGCTCCACATGCGGGTTTCACATGCCACCAACTCCACATTCACAGATAACTTCCTAGCTAAAGCCGTTATCAGATAGCCCTCAATACAAAGGCTCTAGGCGCAAATATTGGTGTGAGGGCTAATTCAATCAAGGAAACACTGCATGTTGGTGAAGCGCATATTGAAGAAGAATCAGCCGAGTGGTTCTTGTGGGAGAACAACTCCATTTGGCTCACTAACTTCACACACCATCAGGCTTCCAAGCAGCTCTCAAGGAAACTCAGCTGTCACACTCTAGGCTTAATGCCCTTTGAGTGCCTAGGACTGAAATGAAGCTTGGTGAGCTTCCCACACAAACCAATGCTCCACATGCGGGTTTCACATGCCACCAACTCCACATTCACAGACAACTTCCTAGCCAAAGAAGTTTTCAGATAGCCCTCAATACAAAGGCTCTAGGCGCAACTATTGGTGTGAGAGCTAATTCAATCAAGGAAACACTGCATGTTGGTGAAGCGCATATTGAAGAAGAATCAGCCGACTGGTTCTTGTGGGAGAACAACTCCATTTGGCTCACTAACTTCACACACCATCAGGCTTCCAAGCAGCTCTCAAGGAAACTCAGCTTTCACACTCTAGGCTTAATGCCCTTTGAGTGCATTATAGGACTGAAATGAAGCTTGGTGAGCTTCCCACACAAACCAATGCTCCACATGCGGGTTTCACATGCCACCAACTCCGCATTCACAGACAACTTCGTAGCTAAAGCCATTTTCAGATAGCCCTCAATACAAAGGCTCTAGGCCCAAATATTGGTGTGAGAGCAAATTCAATCAAGGAAACACTGCATTTTGGTGAAGCGTATTGAAGAAGAATCAGCCGAGTGGTTCTTGTGGGAGAACAACTCCATTTGGCTCACTAACTTCACACACCATCAGGCTTCCAAGCAGCTCTCAAGGAAACTCAGCTTTCACACTCTAGGCTTAATGCCCTTTGAGTGCCTAGGACTGAAATGAAGCTTGGTGAGCTTCCCACACAAACCAATGCTCCACATGCGGGTTTCACATGCCACCAACTCCACATTCACAGACAACTTCAGCGCCAAAGCCGTTTTCAGATAGCCCTCAATTCAAAGGCTCTAGGCCCAAATATTGGTGTGAGGGCTAATTCAATCAAGGAAACACTGCATGTTGGTGAAGCGCATATTGAAGAAGAATCAGCCGAGTGGTTCTTGTGGGAGAACAACTCCATTTGGCTCACTAACTTCACACACCATCAGGGTTCCAAGCAGCTCTCAAGGAAACTCAGCTTTCACACTCTAGGCTTAATGCCCTTTGAGTGCCTAGGACTGAAATGAAGCTTGGTGAGCTTCCCACACAAACCAATGCTCCACATACGGGTTTCATATGCCACCAACTCCACATTCACAGACAACTTTCTAGCCAAAGCCGTTTTCAGATAGCCCTCAATACAAAGGCTCTAGGCCCAAATATTGGTGTGAGAGCTAGTTCAATCAACAAAATACTGCATGTTGATGAAGCGCATATTGAAGAAGAATCAGCCGAGTGGTTCTTGTGGGAGAACAACTCCATTTGGCTCACTAACTTCACACACCATCAGGCTTCCAAGCAGCTCTCAAGGAAACTCAGCTTTCACACTCTAGGCTTAATGCCCTTTGAGTGCCTAGGACTGAAATGAACCTTGGTGAGCTTCCCACAAAAACCAATGCTCCACATGCGGGTTTCACATGCCACCAACTCCACATTCACAGACCACTTCCTAGCCAAAGCCGTTTTCAAATAGCCCTCAATGCAAAGGCTCTAGGCGCAAATATTGGTGTGAGAGCTAATTCAATCAAGGAAACACTGCATGTTGATGATGCGCATATTGAAGAAGAATCAGCCGAATGGTTCTTGTGGGAGAACAACTCCATTTGGCTCACTAACTTCTCACACCATCAGGCTTCCAAGCAGCTCTCAAGGAAACTCAGTTTTCACACTCTAGGCTTAATGCCCTTTGAGTGCCTAGGACTGAAATGAAGCTTGGTGAGCTTCCCACAAAAACCAATGCTCCACATGCGGGTTTCACATGCCACCAACTCCACATTCACAGACAACTTCAGCGCCAAAGCCGTTTTCAGATAGCCCTCAATACAAAGGATCTAGGCGCAAATATTGGTGTGAGAGCAAATTCAATCAAGGAAACACTGCATGTTGGTGAAGCGCATATTGAAGAAGAATCAGCCGAGTGGTACTTGTGGGAGAACAACTCCACTTGGCTCACTAACTTCACACACCATCAGGCTTCCAAGCAGCTCTCAAGGAAACTCAGCTTTCACACTGTAGGTTTAATGCCCTTTGAGTGCATTATAGGACTGAAATGAAGCTTGGTGAGCTTCCCACACAAACCAATGCTCCACATGCGGGTTTCACATGCCACCAACTCCGCATTCACAGACAACTTCCTAGCTAAAGCCATTTTCAGATAGCCCTCAATGCAAAGGCTCTATGCCCAAATATTGGTGTGAGAGCAAATTCAATCAAGGAAACACTGCATGTTGGTGAAGCGCATATTGAAGAAGAATCAGCCGAGTGGTTCTTGTGGGAGAACAACTCCATTTGGCTCACTAACTTCACACACCACCAGGCTTCCAAGCAGCTCTCAAGGAAACTCAGCTTTCACACTGTAGGTTTAATGCCCTTTGAGTGCATTATCTAGGAACGAAGGTGGTAGAGCATCCCACACAAACCAATGCTCCACACGCGGGTTTCACATGCCACCAACTCCACATTCACAGACAACTTCCTGGCTAAAGCCGTTTCAGATAGCCCTCAATACAAAGGCTCTAGGCGCAAATATTGGTGTGAGGGCTAATTCAATCAAGGAAACACTGCATGTTGTTGAAGCGCATATTGAAGAAGAATCAGCCGAGTGGTTCTTGTGGGAGAACAACTCCATTTGGCTCACTAACTTCACACACCACCAGGCTTCCAAGCAGCTCTCAAGGAAACTCAGCTTTCACACTCTAGGCTTAATGCCCTTTGAGTGCATTATCTAGGAACGAAGGTGGTAGAGCATCCCACACAAACCAATGCTCCACACGCGGGTTTCACATGCCACCAACTCCACATTCACAGACAACTTCGTAGCTAAAGCCGTTTCAGATAGCCCTCAATACAAAGGCTCTAGGCGCAAATATTGGTGTGAGGGCTAATTCAATCAAGGAAACACTACATGTTGGTGAAGCGCATATTGAAGAAGAATCAGCCGAGTGGTTCTTGTGGGAGACAACTCCATTTGGCTCACTAACTTCACACACCACCAGGCTTCCAAGCAGCTCTCAAGGAAACTCAGCTTTCACACTCTAGGCTTAATGCCCTTTGAGTGCCTAGGACTGAAATGAAGCTTGGTGAGCTTCCCACAAAAACCAATGCTCCACATGCGGGTTTCACATGCCACCAACTCCACATTCACAGACAACTTCGTAGCTAAAGCCGTTTTCAGATAGCCCTCAATACAAAGACTCTAGGCCCAAATATTGGTGTGAGAGCTAATTCAATCAAGGAAACACTGCATGTTGGTGAAGCGCATATTGAAGAAGAATCAGCCGAATGGTTCTTGTGGGAGAACAACTCCATTTGGCTCATTAACTTCACACACCATCAGGCTTCCAAGCAGCTCTCAAGGAAACTCAGCTTTCACACTGTAGGCTTAATGCCCTTTGAGTGCATTATAGTACTGAAATGAAGCTTGGTGAGCTTCCCACACAAACCAATGCTCCACATGCGGGTTTCACATGCCACCAACTCCGCATTCACAGACAACTTCCTAGGTAAAGCCGTTTTCAGATAGCCCTCAATTCAAAGGCTCTAGGCCTAAATATTGGTGTGAGGGCTAATTAAATCAAGGAAACACTGCATGTTGGTGAAGCGCATATTGAAGAAGAATCAGCCGAGTGGTTCTTGTGGGAGAACAACTCCATTTGGCTCACTAACTTCACACACCATCAGGCTTCCAAGCAGCTCTCAAGGAAACTCAGCTTTCACACTCTAGGCTTAATGCCCTTTGAGTGCCTAGGACTGAAATGAAGCTTGGTGAGCTTCCCACACAAACCAATGCTCCACATGCGGGTTTCACATGCCACCAACTCCACATTCACAGACAACTTCCTAGCCAAAGCCGTTTTCAGATAGCCCTCAATACAAAGGCTCTAGGCCCAAATATTGGTGTGACAGCTAGTTCAATCAACAAAATACTGCATGTTGGTGAAGCGCATATTGAAGAAGAATCAGCCGAGTGGTTCTTGTGGGAGAACAACTCCATTTGGCTCACTAACTTCACACACCACCAGGCTTCCAAGCAGCTCTCAAGGAAACTCAGCTTTCACACTCTAGGCTTAATGCCCTTTGAGTGCCTAGGACTGAAATGAAGCTTGGTGATCTTCCCACACAAACCAATGCTCCACATGCGGGTTTCACATGCCACCAACTCCACATTCACAGACAACTTCAGCGCCAAAGCCGTTTTCAGATAGCCCTCAATACAAAGGCTCTAGGCCCAACTATTGGTGTGAGAGCTAATTCAATCAAGGAAACACTGCATGTTGGTGAAGCGCATATTGAAGAAGAATCAGCCGAGTGGTTCTTGTGGGAGAACAACTCCATTTGGCTCACTAACTTCACACACCATCAGGCTTCCAAGCAGCTCTCAAGGAAACTCAGCTTTCACACTCTAGGCTTAATGCCCTTTGAGTGCCTAGGACTGAAATGAAGCTTGGTGAGCTTCCCACACAAACCAATGCTCCACATGCGAGTTTCACATGCGGGTTTCACATGCCACCAACTCCACATTCACAGACAACTTCCTAGCTAAAGCCGTTTTCAGATAGCCCTCAATACAAAGGATCTAGGCGCAAATATTGGTGTGAGAGCAAATTCAATCAAGGAAACACTGCATGTTGGTGAAGCGCATATTGAAGAAGAATCAGCCGAGTGGTACTTGTGGGAGAACAACTCCACTTGGCTCACTAACTTCACACACCATCAGGCTTCCAAGCAGCTCTCAAGGAAACTCAGCTTTCACACTGTAGGTTTAATGCCCTTTGAGTGCATTATAGGACTGAAATGAAGCTTGGTGAGCTTCCCACACAAACCAATGCTCCACATGCGGGTTTCACATGCCACCAACTCCGCATTCACAGACAACTTCCTAGCTAAAGCCATTTTCAGATAGCCCTCAATGCAAAGGCTCTATGCCCAAATATTGGTGTGAGAGCAAATTCAATCAAGGAAACACTGCATGTTGGTGAAGCGCATATTGAAGAAGAATCAGCCGAGTGGTTCTTGTGGGAGAACAACTCCATTTGGCTCACTAACTTCACACACCACCAGGCTTCCAAGCAGCTCTCAAGGAAACTCAGCTTTCACACTGTAGGTTTAATGCCCTTTGAGTGCATTATCTAGGAACGAAGGTGGTAGAGCATCCCACACAAACCAATGCTCCACACGCGGGTTTCACATGCCACCAACTCCACATTCACAACTTAATAGCCAAAGCCGTTTCAGGTAGCCCTCAATACAAAGGCTCTAGGCGCAAATATTGGTGTGAGGGCTAATTCAATCAAGGAAACACTGCATGTTGTTGAAGCGCATATTGAAGAAGAATCAGCCGAGTGGTTCTTGTGGGAGAACAACTCCATTTGGCTCACTAACTTCACACACCACCAGGCTTCCAAGCAGCTCTCAAGGAAACTCAGCTTTCACACTCTAGGCTTAATGCCCTTTGAGTGCATTATCTAGGAACGAAGGTGGTAGAGCATCCCACACAAACCAATGCTCCACACGCGGGTTTCACATGCCACCAACTCCACATTCACAGACAACTTCCTAGCTAAAGCCGTTTCAGATAGCCCTCAATACAAAGGCTCTAGGCGCAAATATTGGTGTGAGGGCTAATTCAATCAAGGAAACACTGCATGTTGGTGAAGCGCATATTGAAGAAGAATCAGCCGAGTGGTTCTTGTGGGAGACAACTCCTTTTGGCTCACTAACTTCACACACCACCAGGCTTCCAAGCAGCTCTCAAGGAAACTCAGCTTTCACACTCTAGGCTTAATGCCCTTTGAGTGCCTAGGACTGAAATGAAGCTTGGTGAGCTTCCCACAAAAACCAATGCTCCACATGCGGGTTTCACATGCCACCAACTCCACATTCACAGACAACTTCGTAGCTAAAGCCGTTTTCAGATAGCCCTCAATACAAAGACTCTAGGCCCAAATATTGGTGTGAGAGCTAATTCAATCAAGGAAACACTGCATGTTGGTGAAGCGCATATTGAAGAAGAATCAGCCGAATGGTTCTTGTGGGAGAACAACTCCATTTGGCTCATTAACTTCACACACCATCAGGCTTCCAAGCAGCTCTCAAGGAAACTCAGCTTTCACACTGTAGGCTTAATGCCCTTTGAGTGCATTATAGTACTGAAATGAAGCTTGGTGAGCTTCCCACACAAACCAATGCTCCACATGCGGGTTTCACATGCCACCAACTCCGCATTCACAGACAACTTCCTAGGTAAAGCCGTTTTCAGATAGCCCTCAATTCAAAGGCTCTAGGCCTAAATATTGGTGTGAGGGCTAATTAAATCAAGGAAACACTGCATGTTGGTGAAGCGCATATTGAAGAAGAATCAGCCGAGTGGTTCTTGTGGGAGAACAACTCCATTTGGCTCACTAACTTCACACACCATCAGGTTTAGAAGCAGCTCTCAAGGAAACTCAGCTTTCACACTCTAGGCTTAATGCCCTTTGAGTGCCTAGGACTGAAATGAAGCTTGGTGAGCTTCCCACACAAACCAATGCTCCACATGCGGGTTTCACATGCCACCAACTCCACATTCACAGACAACTTCAGCGCCAAAGCCGTTTTCAGATAGCCCTCAATACAAAGGCTCTAGGCCCAAATATTGGTGTGACAGCTAGTTCAATCAACAAAATACTGCATGTTGGTGAAGCGCATATTGAAGAAGAATCAGCCGAGTGGTTCTTGTGGGAGAACAACTCCATTTGGCTCACTAACTTCACACACCACCAGGCTTCCAAGCAGCTCTCAAGGAAACTCAGCTTTCACACTCTAGGCTTAATGCCCTTTGAGTGCCTAGGACTGAAATGAAGCTTGGTGAGCTTCCCACACAAACCAATGCTCCACATGCGGGTTTCACATGCCACCAACTCCACATTCACAGACAACTTCAGCTCCAAAGCCGTTTTCAGATAGCCCTCAATACAAAGGCTCTAGGACCAAATATTGGTGTGAGGGCTAATTCAATCAAGGAAATACTGCATGTTGGTGAAGCGCATATTGAAGAAGAATCAGCCGAGTGGTTCTTGTGGGAGAACAACTCCATTTGGCTCACTAACTTCACACACCATCAGGCTTCCAAGCAGCTCTCAAGGAAACTCAGCTTTCACACTCTAGGCTTAATGCCCTTTGAGTGCCTAGGACTGAAATGAAGCTTGGTGATCTTCCCACACAAACCAATGCTCCACATGCGGGTTTCACATGCCACCAACTCCACATTCACAGACAACTTCAGCGCCAAAGCCGTTTTCAGATAGCCCTCAATACAAAGGCTCTAGGCCCAACTATTGGTGTGAGAGCTAATTCAATCAAGGAAACACTGCATGTTGGTGAAGCGCATATTGAAGAAGAATCAGCCGAGTGGTTCTTGTGGGAGAACAACTCCATTTGGCTCACTAACTTCACACACCATCAGGCTTCCAAGCAGCTCTCAAGGAAACTCAGCTTTCACACTCTAGGCTTAATGCCCTTTGAGTGCCTAGGACTGAAATGAAGCTTGGTGAGCTTCCCACACAAACCAATGCTCCACATGCGAGTTTCACATGCGGGTTTCACATGCCACCAACTCCACATTCACAGACAACTTCCTAGCTAAAGCCGTTTTCAGATAGCCCTCAATACAAAGGCTCTAGGCGCAAATATTGGTGTGAGAGCTAATTCAATCAAGGAAACACTGCATGTTGGTGAAGCGCATATTGAAGAAGAATCAGCCGAGTGGTTCTTGTGGGAGAACAACTCCATTTGGCTCACTAACTTCACACACCACCAGGCTTCCAAGCAGCTCTCAAGGAAACTCAGCTTTCACACTCTAGGCTTAATGCCCTTTGAGTGCATTATCTAGGAACGAAGGTGGTAGAGCATCCCACACAAACCAATGCTCCACACGCGGGTTTCACATGCCACCAACTCCACATTCACAGACAACTTCCTAGCTAAAGCCGTTTCAGATAGCCCTCAATACAAAGGCTCTAGGCGCAAATATTGGTGTGAGGGCTAATTCAATCAAGGAAACACTGCATGTTGGTGAAGCGCATATTGAAGAAGAATCAGCCGAGTGGTTCTTGTGGGAGACAACTCCATTTGGCTCACTAACTTCACACACCACCAGGCTTCCAAGCAGCTCTCAAGGAAACTCAGCTTTCACACTCTAGGCTTAATGCCCTTTGAGTGCCTAGGACTGAAATGAAGCTTGGTGAGCTTCCCACAAAAACCAATGCTCCACATGCGGGTTTCACATGCCACCAACTCCACATTCACAGACAACTTCGTAGCTATAGCCGTTTTCAGATAGCCCTCAATACAAAGACTCTAGGCGCAAATATTGGTGTGAGGGCTAATTCAATCAAGGAAACACTGCATGTTGGTGAAGCGCATATTGAAGAAGAATCAGCCGAATGGTTCTTGTGGGAGAACAACTCCATTTGGCTCACTAACTTCACACACCATCAGGCTTCCAAGCAGCTCTCAAGGAAACTCAGCTTTCACACTCTAGGCTTAATGCCCTTTGAGTGCATTATAGTACTGAAATGAAGCTTGGTGAGCTTCCCACACAAACCAATGCTCCACATGCGGGTTTCACATGCCACCAACTCCGCATTCACAGACAACTTCCTAGGTAAAGCCGTTTTCAGATAGCCCTCAATTCAAAGGCTCTAGGCCTAAATATTGGTGTGAGGGCTAATTCAATCAAGGAAACACTGCATGTTGGTGAAGCGCATATTGAAGAAGAATCAGCCGAATGGTTCTTGTGGGAGAACAACTCCATTTGGCTCACTAACTTCACACACCATCAGGCTTCCAAGCAGCTCTCAAGGAAACTCAGCTTTCACACTCTAGGCTTAATGCCCTTTGAGTGCCTAGGACTGAAATGAAGCTTCGTGAGCTTCCCACACAAACCAATGCTCCACATGCGGGTTTCACATGCCACCAACTCCACATTCACAGACAACTTCAGCGCCAAAGCCGTTTTCAGATAGCCCTCAATTCAAAGGCTCTAGGCCCAAATATTGGTGTGAGGGCTAATTCAATCAAGGAAACACTGCATGTTGGTGAAGCGCATATTGAAGAAGAATCAGCCGAGTGGTTCTTGTGGGAGAACAACTCCATTTGGCTCACTAACTTCACACACCATCAGGGTTCCAAGCAGCTCTCAAGGAAACTCAGCTTTCACACTCTAGGCTTAATGCCCTTTGAGTGCCTAGGACTGAAATGAAGCTTGGTGAGCTTCCCACACAAACCAATGCTCCACATACGGGTTTCATATGCCACCAACTCCACATTCACAGACAACTTTCTAGCCAAAGCCGTTTTCAGATAGCCCTCAATACAAAGGCTCTAGGCCCAAATATTGGTGTGAGAGCTAGTTCAATCAACAAAATACTGCATGTTGATGAAGCGCATATTGAAGAAGAATCAGCCGAGTGTTTCTTGTGGGATAACAACTCCATTTGGCTCACTAACTTCACACACCATCAGGCTTCCAAGCAGCTCTCAAGGAAACTCAGCTTTCACACTCTAGGCTTAATGCCCTTTGAGTGCCTAGGACTGAAATGAACCTTGGTGAGCTTAACACACAAACCAATGCTCCACATGCGGGTTTCACATGCCACCAACTCCACATTCACAGACAACTTCCTAGCCAAAGCCGTTTTCAGATAGCCCTCAATGCAAAGGCTCTAGGCGCAAATATTGGTGTAAGAGCTTATTCAGTCAAGGAAACACTGCATGTTGGTGAAGCGCATATTGAAGAAGAATCAGCCGAGTGGTTCTTGTGGGAGAACAACTCCATTTGGCTCACTAACTTCACACACCACCAGGCTTCCAAGCAGCTCTCAAGGAAACTCAGCTTTCACACTCTAGGCTTAATGCCCTTTGAGTGCATTATCTAGGAACGAAGGTGGTAGAGCATCCCACACAAACCAATGCTCCACACGCGGGTTTCACATGCCACCAACTCCACATTCACAGACAACTTCCTAGCTAAAGCCGTTTCAGATAGCCCTCAATACAAAGGCTCTAGGCGCAAATATTGGTGTGAGGGCTAATTCAATCAAGGAAACACTGCATGTTGGTGAAGCGCATATTGAAGAAGAATCAGCCGAGTGGTTCTTGTGGGAGAACAACTCCATTTGGCTCACTAACTTCACACACCACCAGGCTTCCAAGCAGCTCTCAAGGAAACTCAGCTTTCACACTCTAGGCTTAATGCCCTTTGAGTGCCTAGGACTGAAATGAAGCTTGGTGAGCTTCCCACAAAAACCAATGCTCCACATGCGGGTTTCACATGCCACCAACTCCACATTCACAGACAACTTCGTAGCTAAAGCCGTTTTCAGATAGCCCTCAATACAAAGACTCTAGGCGCAAATATTGGTGTGAGAGCTAATTCAATCAAGGAAACACTGCATGTTGGTGAAGCGCATATTGAAGAAGAATCAGCCGAATGGTTCTTGTGGGAGAACAACTCCATTTGGCTCACTAACTTCACACACCATCAGGCTTCCAAGCAGCTCTCAAGGAAACTCAGCTTTCACACTCTAGGCTTAATGCCCTTTGAGTGCATTATAGTACTGAAATGAAGCTTGGTGAGCTTCCCACACAAACCAATGCTCCACATGCGGGTTTCACATGCCACCAACTCCGCATTCACAGACAACTTCCTAGGTAAAGCCGTTTTCAGATAGCCCTCAATTCAAAGGCTCTAGGCCTAAATATTGGTGTGAGGGCTAATTCAATCAAGGAAACACTGCATGTTGGTGAAGCGCATATTGAAGAAGAATCAGCCGAATGGTTCTTGTGGGAGAACAACTCCATTTGGCTCACTAACTTCACACACCATCAGGCTTCCAAGCAGCTCTCAAGGAAACTCAGCTTTCACACTCTAGGCTTAATGCCCTTTGAGTGCCTAGGACTGAAATGAAGCTTGGTGAGCTTCCCACACAAACCAATGCTCCACATGCGGGTTTCACATGCCACCAACTCCACATTCACAGACAACTTCAGCGCCAAAGCCGTTTTCAGATAGCCCTCAATTCAAAGGCTCTAGGCCCAAATATTGGTGTGAGGGCTAATTCAATCAAGGAAACACTGCATGTTGGTGAAGCGCATATTGAAGAAGAATCAGCCGAGTGGTTCTTGTGGGAGAACAACTCCATTTGGCTCACTAACTTCACACACCATCAGGGTTCCAAGCAGCTCTCAAGGAAACTCAGCTTTCACACTCTAGGCTTAATGCCCTTTGAGTGCCTAGGACTGAAATGAAGCTTGGTGAGCTTCCCACACAAACCAATGCTCCACATACGGGTTTCATATGCCACCAACTCCACATTCACAGACAACTTTCTAGCCAAAGCCGTTTTCAGATAGCCCTCAATACAAAGGCTCTAGGCCCAAATATTGGTGTGAGAGCTAGTTCAATCAACAAAATACTGCATGTTGATGAAGCGCATATTGAAGAAGAATCAGCCGAGTGGTTCTTGTGGGAGAACAACTCCATTTGGCTCACTAACTTCACACACCATCAGGCTTCCAAGCAGCTCTCAAGGAAACTCAGCTTTCACACTCTAGGCTTAATGCCCTTTGAGTGCCTAGGACTGAAATGAACCTTGGTGATCTTCCCACAAAAACCAATGCTCCACATGCGGGTTTCACATGCCACCAACTCCACATTCACAGACAACTTCCTAGCTAAAGCCGTTTTCAGATAGCCCTCAATACAAAGACTCTAGGCGCAAATATTGGTGTGAGAGCTAATTCAATCAAGGAAACACTGCATGTTGATGAAGCGCATATTGAAGAAGAATCAGCCGAATGGTTCTTGTGGGAGAACAACTCCATTTGGCTCACTAACTTCTCACACCATCAGGCTTCCAAGCAGCTCTCAAGGAAACTCAGTTTTCACACTCTAGGCTTAATGCCCTTTGAGTGCCTAGGACTGAAATGAAGCTTGGTGAGCTTCCCACAAAAACCAATGCTCCACATGCGGGTTTCACATGCCACCAACTCCACATTCACAGACAACTTCAGCGCCAAAGCCGTTTTCAGATAGCCCTCAATACAAAGGATCTAGGCGCAAATATTGGTGTGAGAGCAAATTCAATCAAGGAAACACTGCATGTTGGTGAAGCGCATATTGAAGAAGAATCAGCCGAGTGGTACTTGTGGGAGAACAACTCCACTTGGCTCACTAACTTCACACACCATCAGGCTTCCAAGCAGCTCTCAAGGAAACTCAGCTTTCACACTGTAGGTTTAATGCCCTTTGAGTGCATTATAGGACTGAAATGAAGCTTGGTGAGCTTCCCACACAAACCAATGCTCCACATGCGGGTTTCACATGCCACCAACTCCGCATTCACAGACAACTTCCTAGCTAAAGCCATTTTCAGATAGCCCTCAATGCAAAGGCTCTAGGCCCAAATATTGGTGTGAGAGCAAATTCAATCAAGGAAACACTGCATGTTGGTGAAGCGCATATTGAAGAAGAATCAGCCGAGTGGTTCTTGTGGGAGAACAACTCCATTTGGCTCACTAACTTCACACACCATCAGGGTTCCAACAGCTCTCAAGGAAACTCAGGTTTAATACTCTAGGCTTAATGCCCTTTGAGTGCCTAGGACTGAAATGAACCTTGGTGAGCTTCCCACACAAACCAATGCTCCACATGCGGGTTTCACATGCCACCAACTCCACATTCACAGACAACTTCCTAGCCAAAGCCGTTTTCAGATAGCCCTCAATGCAAAGACTCTAGGCCCAAATATTGTTTAAGAGCTAATTCAGTCAAGGAAACACTGCATGTTGGTGAAGCGCATATTGAAGAAGAATCAGCCGAGTGGTTCTTGTGGGAGAACAACTCCATTTGGCTCACTAACTTCACACACCACCAGGCTTCCAAGCAGCTCTCAAGGAAACTCAGCTTTCACACTGTAGGTTTAATGCCCTTTGAGTGCATTATCTAGGAACGAAGGTGGTAGAGCATCCCACACAAACCAATGCTCCACACGCGGGTTTCACATGCCACCAACTCCACATTCACAACTTCCTGGCTAAAGCCGTTTCAGATAGCCCTCAATACAAAGGCTCTAGGCGCAAATATTGGTGTGAGGGCTAATTCAATCAAGGAAACACTGCATGTTGTTGAAGCGCATATTGAAGAAGAATCAGCCGAGTGGTTCTTGTGGGAGAACAACTCCATTTGGCTCACTAACTTCACACACCACCAGGCTTCCAAGCAGCTCTCAAGGAAACTCAGCTTTCACACTCTAGGCTTAATGCCCTTTGAGTGCATTATCTAGGAACGAAGGTGGTAGAGCATCCCACACAAACCAATGCTCCACACGCGGGTTTCACATGCCACCAACTCCACATTCACAGACAACTTCGTAGCTAAAGCCGTTTCAGATAGCCCTCAATACAAAGGCTCTAGGCGCAAATATTGGTGTGAGGGCTAATTCAATCAAGGAAACACTGCATGTTGGTGAAGCGCATATTGAAGAAGAATCAGCCGAGTGGTTCTTGTGGGAGACAACTCCATTTGGCTCACTAACTTCACACACCACCAGGCTTCCAAGCAGCTCTCAAGGAAACTCAGCTTTCACACTCTAGGCTTAATGCCCTTTGAGTGCCTAGGACTGAAATGAAGCTTGGTGAGCTTCCCACAAAAACCAATGCTCCACATGCGGGTTTCACATGCCACCAACTCCACATTCACAGACAACTTCCTAGCCAAAGCCGTTTTCAGATAGCCCTCAATACAAAGGCTCTAGGCCCAAATATTGGTGTGACAGCTAGTTCAATCAACAAAATACTGCATGTTGGTGAAGCGCATATTGAAGAAGAATCAGCCGAGTGGTTCTTGTGGGAGAACAACTCCATTTGGCTCACTAACTTCACACACCACCAGGCTTCCAAGCAGCTCTCAAGGAAACTCAGCTTTCACACTCTAGGCTTAATGCCCTTTGAGTGCCTAGGACTGAAATGAAGCTTGGTGAGCTTCCCACACAAACCAATGCTCCACATGCGGGTTTCACATGCCACCAACTCCACATTCACAGACAACTTCAGCGCCAAAGCCGTTTTCAGATAGCCCTCAATACAAAGGCTCTAGGACCAAATATTGGTGTGAGGGCTAATTCAATCAAGGAAACACTGCATGTTTGTGAAGCGCATATTGAAGAAGAATCAGCCGAGTGGTTCTTGTGGAGAACAACTCCATTTGGCTCACTAACTTCACACACCATCAGGCTTCCAAGCAGCTCTCAAGGAAACTCAGCTTTCACACTCTAGGCTTAATGCCCTTTGAGTGCCTAGGACTGAAATGAAGCTTGGTGAGCTTCCCACACAAACCAATGCTCCACATGCGGGTTTCACATGCCACCAACTCCACATTCACAGACAACTTCAGCGCCAAAGCCGTTTTCAGATAGCCCTCAATACAAAGGCTCTAGGCCCAACTATTGGTGTGAGAGCTAATTCAATCAAGGAAACACTGCATGTTGGTGAAGCGCATATTGAAGAAGAATCAGCCGAGTGGTTCTTGTGGGAGAACAACTCCATTTGGCTCACTAACTTCACACACCATCAGGCTTCCAAGCAGCTCTCAAGGAAACTCAGCTTTCACACTCTAGGCTTAATGCCCTTTGAGTGCCTAGGACTGAAATGAAGCTTGGTGAGCTTCCCACACATACCAATGCTCCACATGCGGGTTTCACATGCGGGTTTCACATGCCACCAACTCCACATTCACAGACAACTTCCTAGCTAAAGCCGTTTTCAGATAGCCCTCAATACAAAGACTCTAGGCGCAAATATTGGTGTGAGAGCTAATTCAATCAAGGAAACACTGCATGTTGATGAAGCGCATATTGAAGAAGAATCAGCCGAATGGTTCTAGTGGGAGAACAACTCCATTTGGCTCACTAACTTCACACACCATCAGGCTTCCAAGCAGCTCTCAAGGAATCTCAGTTTTCACACTCTAGGCTTAATGCCCTTTGAGTGCCTAGGACTGAAATGAAGCTTGGTGAGCTTCCCACACAAACCAATGCTCCACATGCGGGTTTCACATGCCACCAACTCCACATTCACAGACAACTTCAGCGCCAAAGCCGTTTTCAGATAGCCCTCAATACAAAGGCTCTAGGCCCAAATATTGGTGTGAGACCTAGTTCAATCAACAAAATATGCATGTTGGTGAAGCGCATATTGAAGAAGAATCAGCCGAGTGGTTCTTGTGGGAGAACAACTCCATTTGGCTCACTAACTTCACACACCATCAGGCTTCCAAGCAGCTCTCAAGGAAACTCAGCTTTCACACTCTAGGCTTAATGCCCTTTGAGTGACTAGGACTGAAATGAACCTTGGTGAGCTTAACACACAAACCAATGCTCCACATGCGGGTTTCACATGCCACCAACTCCACATTCACAGACAACTTCCTAGCCAAAGCCGTTTTCAGATAGCCCTCAATGCAAAGGCTCTAGGCCCAAATATTGTTGTAAGAGCTTATTCAGTCAAGGAAACACTGCATGTTGGTGAAGCGCATATTGAAGAAGAATCAGCCGAGTGGTTCTTGTGGGAGAACAACTCCATTTGGCTCACTAACTTCACACACCACCAGGCTTCCAAGCAGCTCTCAAGGATACTCAGCTTTCACACTCTAGGCTTAATGCCCTTTGAGTGCATTATCTAGGAACGAAGGTGGTAGAGCATCCCACACAAACCAATGCTCCACACGCGGGTTTCACATGCCACCAACTCCACATTCACAGACAACTTCCTAGCTAAAGCCGTTTCAGATAGCCCTCAATACAAAGGCTCTAGGCGCAAATATTGGTGTGAGGGCTAATTCAATCAAGGAAACACTGCATGTTGGTGAAGCGCATATTGAAGAAGAATCAGCCGAGTGGTTCTTGTGGGAGACAACTCCATTTGGCTCACTAACTTCACACACCACCAGGCTTCCAAGCAGCTCTCAAGGAAACTCAGCTTTCACACTCTAGGCTTAATGCCCTTTGAGTGCCTAGGACTGAAATGAAGCTTGGTGAGCTTCCCACAAAAACCAATGCTCCACATGCGGGTTTCACATGCCACCAACTCCACATTCACAGACAACTTCGTAGCTAAAGCCGTTTTCAGATAGCCCTCAATACAAAGACTCTAGGCGCAAATATTGGTGTGAGAGCTAATTCAATCAAGGAAACACTGCATGTTGGTGAAGCGCATATTGAAGAAGAATCAGCCGAATGGTTCTTGTGGGAGAACAACTCCATTTGGCTCATTAACTTCACACACCATCAGGCTTCCAAGCAGCTCTCAAGGAAACTCAGCTTTCACACTCTAGGCTTAATGCCATTTGAGTGCCTAGGACTGAAATGAAGCTTGGTGAGCTTCCCACACAAACCAATGCTCCACATGCGGGTTTCACATGCCACCAACTCCACATTCACAGACAACTTCCTAGCCAAAGCCGTTTTCAGATAGCCCTCAATACAAAGGCTCTAGGCCCAAATATTGGTGTGAGACCTAGTTCAATCAACAAAATACTGCATGTTGGTGAAGCGCATATTGAAGAAGAATCAGCCGAGTGGTTCTTGTGGGAGAACAACTCCATTTGGCTCACTAACTTCACACACCAACAGGCTTCCAAGCAGCTCTCAAGGAAACTCAGCTTTCACACTCTAGGCTTAATGCCCTTTGAGTGCCTAGGACTGAAATGAACCTTGGTGAGCTTCCCACACAAACCAATGCTCCACATGCGGGTTTCACATGCCACCAACTCCACATTCACAGACAACTTCAGCGCCAAAGCCGTTTTCAGATAGCCCTCAATACAAAGGCTCTAGGCCCAAATATTGGTGTGACAGCTAGTTCAATCAACAAAATACTGCATGTTGGTGAAGCGCATATTGAAGAAGAATCAGCCGAGTGGTTCTTGTGGGAGAACAACTCCATTTGGCTCACTAACTTCACACACCACCAGGCTTCCAAGCAGCTCTCAAGGAAATTCAGTTTTCACACTCTAGGCTTAATGCCCTTTGAGTGCATTATCTAGGAACGAACCTGGTAGAGCATCCCACACAAACCAATGCTCCACATGCGGGTTTCACATGCCACCAACTCCACATTCACAGATAACTTCCTAGCTAAAGCCGTTTTCAGATAGCCCTCAATACAAAGGCTCTAGGCGCAAATATTGGTGTGAGGGCTAATTCAATCAAGGAAACACTGCATGTTGGTGAAGCGCATATTGAAGAAGAATCAGCCGAGTGGTTCTTGTGGGAGAACAACTCCATTTGGCTCACTAACTTCACACACCACCAGGCTTCCAAGCAGCTCTCAAGGAAACTCAGCTTTCACACTCTAGGCTTAATGCCCTTTGAGTGCCTAGGACTGAAATGAAGCTTGGTGAGCTTCCCACAAAAACCAATGCTCCACATGCGGGTTTCACATGCCACCAACTCCACATTCACAGACAACTTCGTAGCTAAAGCCGTTTTCAGATAGCCCTCAATACAAAGACTCTAGGCGCAAATATTGGTGTGAGAGCTAATTCAATCAAGGAAACACTGCATGTTGGTGAAGCGCATATTGAAGAAGAATTAGCCGAGTGGTTCTTGTGGGAGAACAACTCCATTTGGCTCACTAACTTCACACACCATCAGGCTTCCAAGCAGCTCTCAAGGAAACTCAGCTTTCACACTCTAGGCTTAATGCCCTTTGAGTGCATTATAGGACTGAAATGAAGCTTGGTGAGCTTCCCACACAAACCAATGCTCCACATGCGGGTTTCACATGCCACCAACTCCGCATTCACAGACAACTTCCTAGCTAAAGCCATTTTCAGATAGCCCTCAATACAAAGGCTCTAGGCCCAAATATTGGTGTGAGAGCAAATTCAATCAAGGAAACACTGCATTTTGGTGAAGCGCATATTGAAGAAGAATCAGCCGAGTGGTTCTTGTGGGACAACAACTCCATTTGGCTCACTAACTTCACACACCATCAGGCTTCCAAGCAGCTCTCAAGGAAACTCAGCTTTCACACTCTAGGCTTAATGCCCTTTGAGTGCCTAGGACTGAAATGAAGCTTGGTGAGCTTCCCACACAAACCAATGCTCCACATGCGGGTTTCACATGCCACCAACTCCACATTCACAGACAACTTCAGCGCCAAAGCCGTTTTCAGATAGCCCTCAATTCAAAGGCTCGAGGCCCAAATATTGGTGTGAGGGCTAATTCAATCAAGGAAACTGCATGTTGGTGAAGCGCATATTGAAGAAGAATCAGCCGAGTGGTTCTTGTGGGAGAACAACTCCATTTGGCTCACTAACTTCACACACCATCAGGCTTCCAAGCAGCTCTCAAGGAAACTCAGCTTTCACACTCTAGGCTTAATGCCCTTTGAGTGCCTAGGACTGAAATGAAGCTTGGTGAGCTTCCCACACAAACCAATGCTCCACATGCGGGTTTCACATGCCACCAACTCCACATTCACAGACAACTTTCTAGCCAAAGCCGTTTTCAGATAGCCCTCAATACAAAGGCTCTAGGCCCAAATATTGGTGTGAGAGCTAGTTCAATCAAAAAATACTGCATGTTGATGAAGCGCATATTGAAGAAGAATCAGCCGAGTGGTTCTTGTGGGAGAACAACTCCATTTGGCTCACTAACTTCACACACCATCAGGCTTCCAAGCAGCTCTCAAGGAAACTCAGTTTTCACACTCTAGGCTTAATGCCCTTTGAGTGCCTAGGACTGAAATGAAGCTTGGTGAGCTTCCCACAAAAACCAATGCTCCACATGCGGGTTTCACATGCCACCAACTCCACATTCACAGACAACTTCAGCGCCAAAGCCGTTTTCAGATAGCCCTCAATACAAAGGATCTAGGCGCAAATATTGGTGTGAGAGCAAATTCAATCAAGGAAACACTGCATGTTGGTGAAGCGCATATTGAAGAAGAATCAGCCGAGTGGTACTTGTGGGAGAACAACTCCATTTGGCTCACTAACTTCACACACCATCAGGCTTCCAAGCAGCTCTCAAGGAAACTCAGCTTTCACACTGTAGGTTTAATGCCCTTTGAGTGCAATATAGGACTGAAATGAAGCTTGGTGAGCTTCCCACACAAACCAATGCTCCACATGCGGGTTTCACATGCCACCAACTCCGCATTCACAGACAACTTCCTAGCTAAAGCCGTTTTCAGATAGCCCTCAATGCAAAGGCTCTATGCCCAAATATTGGTGTGAGAGCAAATTCAATCAAGGAAACACTGCATGTTGGTGAAGCGCATATTGAAGAAGAATCAGCCGAGTGGTTCTTGTGGGAGAACAACTCCATTTGGCTCACTAACTTCACACACCATCAGGGTTCCAACAGCTCTCAAGGAAACTCAGGTTTAATACTCTAGGCTTAATGCCCTTTGAGTGCCTAGGACTGAAATGAACCTTGGTGAGCTTCCCACACAAACCAATGCTCCACATGCGGGTTTCACATGCCACCAACTCCACATTCACAGACAACTTCCTAGCCAAAGCCGTTTTCAGATAGCCCTCAATGCAAAGACTCTAGGCCCAAATATTGTTGTAAGAGCTAATTCAGTCAAGGAAACACTGCATGTTGGTGAAGCGCATATTGAAGAAGAATCAGCCGAGTGGTTCTTGTGGGAGAACAACTCCATTTGGCTCACTAACTTCACACACCACCAGGCTTCCAAGCAGCTCTCAAGGAAACTCAGCTTTCACACTCTAGGCTTAATGCCCTTTGAGTGCATTATCTAGGAACGAAGGTGGTAGAGCATCCCACACAAACCAATGCTCCATACGCGGCTTTAACATGCCACCAACTCCACATTCACAACTTCCTAGCTAAAGCCGTTTCAGATAGCCCTCAATACAAAGGCTCTAGGCGCAAATATTGGTGTGAGGGCTAATTCAATCAAGGAAACACTGCATGTTGTTGAAGCGCATATTGAAGAAGAATCAGCCGAGTGGTTCTTGTGGGAGAACAACTCCATTTGGCTCACTAACTTCACACACCACCAGGCTTCCAAGCAGCTCTCAAGGAAACTCAGCTTTCACACTCTAGGCTTAATGCCCTTTGAGTGCATTATCTAGGAACGAAGGTGGTAGAGCATCCCACACAAACCAATGCTCCACACGCGGGTTTCACATGCCACCAACTCCACATTCACAGACAACTTCCTAGCTAAAGCCGTTTCAGATAGCCCTCAATACAAAGGCTCTAGGCGCAAATATTGGTGTGAGGGCTAATTCAATCAAGGAAACACTGCATGTTGGTGAAGCGCATATTGAAGAAGAATCAGCCGAGTGGTTCTTGTGGGAGACAACTCCATTTGGCTCACTAACTTCACACACCACCAGGCTTCCAAGCAGCTCTCAAGGAAACTCAGCTTTCACACTCTAGGCTTAATGCCCTTTGAGTGCCTAGGACTGAAATGAAGCTTGGTGAGCTTCCCACAAAAACCAATGCTCCACATGCGGGTTTCACATGCCACCAACTCCACATTCACAGACAACTTCGTAGCTAAAGCCGTTTTCAGATAGCCCTCAATACAAAGACTCTAGGCGCAAATATTGGTGTGAGAGCTAATTCAATCAAGGAAACACTGCATGTTGGTGAAGCGCATATTGAAGAAGAATCAGCCGAATGGTTCTTGTGGGAGAACAACTCCATTTGGCTCATTAACTTCACACACCATCAGGCTTCCAAGCAGCTCTCAAGGAAACTCAGCTTTCACACTGTAGGCTTAATGCCCTTTGAGTGCATTATAGTACTGAAATGAAGCTTGGTGAGCTTCCCACACAAACCAATGCTCCACATGCGGGTTTCACATGCCACCAACTCCGCATTCACAGACAACTTCCTAGGTAAAGCCGTTTTCAGATAGCCCTCAATTCAAAGGCTCTAGGCCTAAATATTGGTGTGAGGGCTAATTAAATCAAGGAAACACTGCATGTTGGTGAAGCGCATATTGAAGAAGAATCAGCCGAGTGGTTCTTGTGGGAGAACAACTCCATTTGGCTCACTAACTTCACACACCATCAGGCTTCCAAGCAGCTCTCAAGGAAACTCAGCTTTCACACTCTAGGCTTAATGCCCTTTGAGTGCCTAGGACTGAAATGAAGCTTGGTGAGCTTCCCACACAAACCAATGCTCCACATGCGGGTTTCACATGCCACCAACTCCACATTCACAGACAACTTCCTAGCCAAAGCCGTTTTCAGATAGCCCTCAATACAAAGGCTCTAGGCCCAAATATTGGTGTGACAGCTAGTTCAATCAACAAAATACTGCATGTTGGTGAAGCGCATATTGAAGAAGAATCAGCCGAGTGGTTCTTGTGGGAGAACAACTCCATTTGGCTCACTAACTTCACACACCACCAGGCTTCCAAGCAGCTCTCAAGGAAACTCAGCTTTCACACTCTAGGCTTAATGCCCTTTGAGTGCCTAGGACTGAAATGAAGCTTGGTGAGCTTCCCACACAAACCAATGCTCCACATGCGGGTTTCACATGCCACCAACTCCACATTCACAGACAACTTCAGCGCCAAAGCCGTTTTCAGATAGCCCTCAATACAAAGGCTCTAGGCCCAAATATTGGTGTGAGGGCTAATTCAATCAAGGAAACACTGCATGTTGGTGAAGCGCATATTGAAGAAGAATCAGCCGAGTGGTTCTTGTGGGAGAACAACTCCATTTGGCTCACTAACTTCACACACCATCAGGCTTCCAAGCAGCTCTCAAGGAAACTCAGCTTTCACACTCTAGGCTTAATGCCCTTTGAGTGCCTAGGACTGAAATGAAGCTTGGTGATCTTCCCACACAAACCAATGCTCCACATGCGGGTTTCACATGCCACCAACTCCACATTCACAGACAACTTCAGCGCCAAAGCCGTTTTCAGATAGCCCTCAATACAAAGGCTCTAGGCCCAACTATTGGTGTGAGAGCTAATTCAATCAAGGAAACACTGCATGTTGGTGAAGCGCATATTGAAGAAGAATCAGCCGAGTGGTTCTTGTGGGAGAACAACTCCATTTGGCTCACTAACTTCACACACCATCAGGCTTCCAAGCAGCTCTCAAGGAAACTCAGCTTTCACACTCTAGGCTTAATGCCCTTTGAGTGCCTAGGACTGAAATGAAGCTTGGTGAGCTTCCCACACAAACCAATGCTCCACATGCGGGTTTCACATGCGGGTTTCACATGCCACCAACTCCACATTCACAGACAACTTTCTAGCTAAAGCCGTTTTCAGATAGCCCTCAATACAAAGGCTCTAGGCGCAAATATTGGTGTGAGAGCTAATTCAATCAAGGAAACACTGCATGTTGATGAAGCGCATATTGAAGAAGAATCAGCCGAATGGTTCTAGTGGGAGAACAACTCCATTTGGCTCACTAACTTCACACACCATCAGGCTTCCAAGCAGCTCTCAAGGAAACTCAGTTTTCACACTCTAGGCTTAATGCCCTTTGAGTGCCTAGGACTTAAATGAAGCTTGGTGAGCTTCCCACACAAACCAATGCTCCACATACGGGTTTCACATGCCACCAACTCCACATTCACAGACAACTTTCTAGCCAAAGCCGTTTTCAGATAGCCCTCAATACAAAGGCTCTATGCCCAAATATTGGTGTGAGACCTAGTTCAATCAACAAAATATGCATGTTGGTGAAGCGCATATTGAAGAAGAATCAGCCGAGTGGTTCTTGTGGGAGAACAACTCCATTTGGCTCACTAACTTCACACACCATCAGGCTTCCAAGCAGCTCTCAAGGAAACTCAGCTTTCACACTCTAGGCTTAATGCCCTTTGAGTGACTAGGACTGAAATGAACCTTGGTGAGCTTAACACACAAACCAATGCTCCACATGCGGGTTTCACATGCCACCAACTCCACATTCACAGACAACTTCCTAGCCAAAGCCGTTTTCAGATAGCCCTCAATGCAAAGGCTCTATGCCCAAATATTGTTGTAAGAGCTTATTCAGTCAAGGAAACACTGCATGTTGGTGAAGCGCATATTGAAGAAGAATCAGCCGAGTGGTTCTTGTGGGAGAACAACTCCATTTGGCTCACTAACTTCACACACCACCAGGCTTCCAAGCAGCTCTCAAGGAAACTCAGCTTTCACACTCTAGGCTTAATGCCCTTTGAGTGCATTATCTAGGAACGAAGGTGGTAGAGCATCCCACAAAAACCAATGCTCCACACGCGGGTTTCACATGCCACCAACTCCACATTCACAGACAACTTCCTAGCTAAAGCCGTTTCAGATAGCCCTCAATACAAAGGCTCTAGGCGCAAATATTGGTGTGAGGGCTAATTCAATCAAGGAAACACTGCATGTTGGTGAAGCGCATATTGAAGAAGAATCAGCCGAGTGGTTCTTGTGGGAGACAACTCCATTTGGCTCACTAACTTCACACACCACCAGGCTTCCAAGCAGCTCTCAAGGAAACTCAGCTTTCACACTCTAGGCTTAATGCCCTTTGAGTGCCTAGGACTGAAATGAACCTTGGTGAGCTTCCCACACAAACCAATGCTCCACATGCGGGTTTCACATGCCACCAACTCCACATTCACAGACAACTTCAGCGCCAAAGCCGTTTTCAGATAGCCCTCAATACAAAGGCTCTAGGCCCAAATATTGGTGTGAGAGCTAATTCAATCAAGGAAACACTGCATGTTGGTGAAGCGCATATTGAAGAAGAATCAGCCGACTGGTTCTTGTGGGAGAACAACTCCATTTGGCTCACTAACTTCACACACCATCAGGGTTCCAAGCAGCTCTCAAGGAAACTCAGTTTTCACACTCTAGGCTTAATGCCCTTTGAGTGCCTAGGACTGAAAGGAACCTTGGTGAGCTTCCCACACAAACCAATGCTCCACATGCGGGTTTCACATGCCACCAACTCCACATTCACAGACAATTTCAGCGCCAATGCCGTTTTCAGATAGCCCTCAATGCAAAGGCTCTAGGCGCAAATATTGGTGTGAGAGCAAATTCAATCAAGGAAACACTGCATGTTGGTGAAGCGCATATTGAAGAAGAATCAGCCGAGTGGTTCTTGTGGGAGAACAACTCCATTTGGCTCACTAACTTCACACAGCATCAGGCTTCCACGCAGCTTTCAAGGAAACTCAGCTTTCACACTGTAGGTTTAATGCCCTTTGAGTGCCTAGGACTGAAATGAAGCTTGGTGAGCTTCCCACAAAAACAAATGCTCCACATGCGGGTTTCACATGCCACCAACTCCACATTCACAGACAACTTCCTAGCTAAAGCCGTTTTCAGATAGCCCTCAATACAAAGACTCTAGGTGCAAATATTGGTGTGAGAGCTAATTCAATCAAGGAAACACTGCATGTTGATGAAGCACATATTGAAGAAGAATCAGCCGAATGGTTCTTGTGGGAGAACAACTCCATTTGGCTCACTAACTTCACACACCATCAGGCTTCCAAGCAGCCCTCAAGGAAACTCAGCTTTCACACTCTAGGCTTAATGCCCTTTGAGTGCCTAGGACTGAAATGAAGCTTGGTGAGCTTCCCACACAAACCAATGCTCCACATGCGGGTTTCACATGCCACCAACTCCACATTCACAGACAACTTCCTAGCCAAAGCCGTTTTCAGATAGCCCTCAATACAAAGGCTCTAGGCCCAAATATTGTTGTGAGACCAAGTTCAATCAACAAAATACTGCATGTTGGTGAAGTGCATATTGAAGAAGAATCAGCCGAGTGGTTCTTGTGGGAGAACAACTCCATTTGGCTCACTAACTTCACACACCATCAGGCTTCCAAGCAGCTCTCAAGGAAACTCAGTTTTCACACTCTAGGCTTAATGCTCTTTGAGTGCCTACGACTGAAATGAAGCTTGGTGAGTTTCCCACACAAACCAATGCTCCACATGCGGGTTTCACATGCCACCAACTCCACATCCACAGAAAACTTCAGCGCCAAAGCCGTTTTCAGATAGCCCTCAATGCAAAGGCTCTAGGGGCAAATATTGGTGTGAGAGCAAATTCAATCAAGGAAACACTGCATGTTGCTGAAGCGCATATTGAAGAAGAATCAGCCGAGTGGTTCTTGTGGGAGAACAACTCAATTTGGCTCACTAACTTCACACACCACCAGGCTTCCACGCAGCTTTCAAGGAAACTCAGCTTTCACACTGTAGGTTTAATGCCCTTTGAGTGCCTAGGACTGAAATGAAGCTTGGTGAGCTTCCCACACAAACCAATGCTCCACATGCGGGTTTCACATGCCACCAACTCCACATTCACAGACAACTTCAGCGCCAAAGCCGTTTTCAGATAGCCCTCAATTCAAAGACTCTAGGCGCAAATATTGGTGTGAGGGCTATTTCAATCAAGGAAACACTGCATGTTGGTGAAGCGCATATTGAAGAAGAATCAGCCGAATGGTTCTTGTGGGAGAACAACTCCATTTGGCTCACTAACTTCACACACCATCAGGCTTCCAAGCAGCTCTAAAGGAAACTCAGCTTTCACACTCTAGGCTTAATGCCCTTTGAGTGCCTAGGACTGAAATGAAGCTTGGTGAGTTTCCCACACAAACCAATGCTCCACACGCGGGTTTCACATGCCACCAACTCCACATTCACAGACAACTTCCTAGCCAAAGCCGTTTTCAGATAGCCCTCAATACAAAGGCTCTAGGCACAACTATTGGTGTGAGAGCTAATTCAATCAAGGAAACACTGCATGTTGGTGAAGCGCATATTGAAGAAGAATCAGCCGAGTGGTTCTTGTGGGAGAACAACTCCATTTGGCTCACTAACTTCACACACCATCAGGCTTCCAAGCAGCTCTCAAGGAAACTCAGGTTTCATACTCTAGGCTTAATGCCCTTTGAGTGCCTAGGACTGAAATGAAGCTTGCTGAGCTTCCCACACAAACCAATGCTCCACATGCGGGTTTCACATGCCACCAACTCCACATTCATAGACAACTTCAGCGCCAAAGCCATTTTCAGATAGCCCTCAACACAAAGGCTCTAGGCGCAAATATTGTTGTGAGAGCTAATTCAATCAAGGAAACACTGCATGTTGGTGAAGCGCATATTGAAGAAGAATCAGCCGAGTGGTTCTTGTGGGAGAACAACTCCATTTGGCTCACTAACTTCACACACCATCAGGCTTCCAAGCAGCTCTCAAGGAAACTCAGTTTTCACACTCTAGGCTTAATGCCCTTTGAGTGCATTATCTAGGAACGAAGCTGGTAGAGCATCCCACACAAAGCAATGCTCCACACGCGGGTTTCACATGCCACCAACTCCACATTCACAGACAACTTCCTAGCTAAAGCCGTTTTCAGATAGCCCTCAATACAAAGGCTCTAGGCGCAAATATTGGTGTGAGAGCTAATTCAATCAAGGAAACACTGCATGTTGATGAAGCGCATATTGAAGAAGAATCAGCCGAATGGTTCTAGTGGGAGAACAACTCCATTTGGCTCACTAACTTCACACACCATCAGGCTTCCAAGCAGCTCTCAAGGAAACTCAGTTTTCACACTCTAGGCTTAATGCCCTTTGAGTGCCTAGGACTGAAATGAAGCTTGGTGAGCTTCCCACACAAACCAATGCTCCACATGCGGGTTTCACATGCCACCAACTCCACATTCACAGAAAACTTTCTAGCCAAAGCCGTTTTCAGATAGCCCTCAATGCAAAGGCTCTAGGCCCAAATATTGTTGTAAGAGCTTATTCAGTCAAGGAAACACTGCATGTTGGTGAAGCGCATATTGAAGAAGAATCAGCCGACTGGTTCTTGTGGGAGAACAACTCCATTTGGCTCACTAACTTCACACACCACCAGGCTTCCAAGCAGCTCTCAAGGAAACTCAGCTTTCACACTCTAGGCTTAATGCCCTTTGAGTGCATTATCTAGGAACGAAGGTGGTAGAGCATCCCACACAAACCAATGCTCCACACGCGGGTTTCACATGCCACCAACTCCACATTCACAGACAACTTCCTAGCTAAAGCCGTTTTCAGATAGCCCTCAATACAAAGGCTCTAGGCGCAAATATTGGTGTGAGGGCTAATTCAATCAAGGAAACACTGCATGTTGTTGAAGCGCATATTGAAGAAGAATCAGCCGAGTGGTTCTTGTGGGAGACAACTCCATTTGGCTCACTAACTTCACACACCACCAGGCTTCCAAGCAGCTCTCAAGGAAACTCAGCTTTCACACTCTACGCTTAATGCCCTTTGAGTGCCTAGGACTGAAATGAAGCTTGGTGAGCTTCCCACAAAAACCAATGCTCCACATGCGGGTTTCACATGCCACCAACTCCACATTCACAGACAACTTCGTAGCTAAAGCCGTTTTCAGATAGCCCTCAATACAAAGACTCTAGGCGCAAATATTGGTGTGAGAGCTAATTCAATCAAGGAAACACTGCATGTTGGTGAAGCGCATATTGAAGAAGAATCAGCCGAGTGGTTCTTGTGGGAGAACAACTCCATTTGGCTCATTAACTTCACACACCATCAGGCTTCCAAGCAGCTCTCAAGGAAACTCAGCTTTCACACTGTAGGCTTAATGCCCTTTGAGTGCATTATAGTACTGAAATGAAGCTTGGTGAGCTTCCCACACAAACCAATGATCCACATGCGGGTTTCACATGCCACCAACTCCGCATTCACAGACAACTTCCTAGGTAAAGCCGTTTTCAGATAGCCCTCAATTCAAAGGCTCTAGGCCTAAATATTGGTGTGAGGGCTAATTAAATCAAGGAAACACTGCATGTTGGTGAAGCGCATATTGAAGAAGAATCAGCCGAGTGGTTCTTGTGGGAGAACAACTCCATTTGGCTCACTAACTTCACACACCATCAGGCTTCCAAGCAGCTCTCAAGGAAACTCAGCTTTCACACTCTAGGCTTAATGCCCTTTTAATGCATTATCAAGGAACGAAGCTGGTAGAGCTTCCCACACAAAGCAATGCTCCACACGCGGGTTTCACATGCCACCAACTCCACATTCACAGACAACTTCCTAGCTAAAGCCGTTTTCAGATAGCCCTCAATACAAAGGCTCTAGGCGCAAATATTGGTGTGAGGGCTAATTCAATCAAGGAAACACTGCATGTTGGTGAAGCGCATATTGAAGAAGAATCAGCCGAGTGGTTCTTGTGGGAGAACAACTCCATTTGGCTCACTAACTTCACACACCACCAGGCTTCCAAGCAGCTCTAAAGGAAACTCAGCTTTCACACTCTAGGCTTAATGCCCTTTGAGTGCCTAGGACTGAAATGAAGCTTGGTGAGCTTCCCACACAAACCAATGCTCCACATGCGGGTTTCACATGCCACCAACTCCACATTCATAGACAACTTCAGCGCCAAAGCCGTTTTCAGATAGCCCTCAATACAAAGACTCTAGACGCAAATATTTGTGTGAGGGCTAATTCAATCAAGGAAACACTGCATGTTGGTGAAGCGCATATTGAAGAAGAATCAGCCGAGTGGTTCTTGTGGGAGAACAACTCCATTTGGCTCACTAACTTCACACACCATCAGGCTTCCAAGCAGCTCTCAAGGAAACTCAGCTTTCACACTTTAGGTTTATTGCCCTTTGAGTACATTTGAGGACTGAAATGAAGCTTGGTGAGCTTCCCACACAAACCAATGCTCCACATGCGGGTTTCACATGCCACCAACTCCACATTCATAGACAACTTCAGCGCCAAAGCCATTTTCAGATAGCCCTCAACACAAAGGCTCTAGGCGCAAATATTGTTGTGAGAGCTAATTCAATCAAGGAAACACTGCATGTTGGTGAAGCGCATATTGAAGAAGAATCAGCCGAGTGGTTCTTGTGGGAGAACAACTCCATTTGGCTCACTAACTTCACACACCATCAGGCTTCCAAGCAGCTCTCAAGGAAACTCAGTTTTCACACTCTAGGCTTAATGCCCTTTGAGTGCATTATCTAGGAACGAAGCTGGTAGAGCATCCCACACAAAGCAATGCTCCACACGCGGGTTTCACATGCCACCAACTCCACATTCACAGACAACTTCCTAGCTAAAGCCGTTTTCAGATAGCCCTCAATTCAAAGGCTCTAGACGCAAATATTTGTGTGAGGGCTAATTCAATCAAGGAAACACTGCATGTTGGTGAAGCGCATATTGAAGAAGAATCAGCCGAGTGGTTCTTGTGGGAGAACAACTCCATTTGGCTCACTAACTTCACACACCATCAGGCTTCCAAGCAGCTCTCAAGGAAACTCAGCTTTCACACTCTAGGCTTAATGCCCTTTGAGTGCCTAGGACTGAAATGAAGCTTGGTGAGATTCCCACACAAAGCAATGCTCCACATGCGGGTTTCACATGCCACCAACTCCACATTCACAGACAACTTTCTAGCCAAAGCCGTTTTCAGATAGCCCTCAATACAAAGGCTCTAGGCGCAAATGTTGGTGTGAGACCTAGTTCAATCAACAAAATACTGCATTTTGGTGAAGCGCATATTGAAGAAGAATCAGCCGAGTGGTTCTTGTGGGAGAACAACTCCATTTGGCTCACTAACTTCACACACCATCAGGCTTCCAAGCAGCTCTCAAGGAAACTCAGCTTTCACACTCTAGGCTTAATGCCCTTTGAGTGCCTAGGACTGAAATGAAGCTTGGTGAGCTTCCCACACAAACCAATGCTCCACATGCGGGTTTCACATGCCACCAACTCCACATTCACAGACAACTTCAGCGCCAAAGCCGTTTTCAGATAGCCCTCAATACAAATGCTCTAGGCCCAAATATTGTTGTGAGACCAAGTTCAATCAACAAAATACTGCATGTTGGTGAAGCGCATATTGAAGAAGAATCAGCCGAGTGGTTCTTGTGGGAGAACAACTCCATTTGGCTCACTAACTTCACACACCATCAGGGTTCCAAGCAGCTCTCAAGGAAACTCAGTTTTCACACTCTAGGCTTAATGCCCTTTGAGTGCCTAGGACTGAAATGAACCTTGGTGAGCTTCCCACACAAACCAATGCTCCACATGCGGGTTTCACATGCCACCAACTCCACATTCACAGACAACTTCAGCGCCAAAGCCATTTTCAGATAGCCCTCAATGCAAAGGCTCTAGGCGCAAATATTGGTGTGAGAGCAAATTCAATCAAGGAAACACTGCATGTTGGTGAAGCGCATATTGAAGAAGAATCAGCCGAGTGGTTCTTGTGGGAGAACAACTCCATTTGGCTCACTAACTTCACACACCATCAGGCTTCCACGCAGCTTTCAAGGAAACTCAGCTTTCACAATGTAGGTTTAATGCCCTTTGAGTGCCTAGGACTGAAATGAAGCTTGGTGAGCTTCCAACACAAACCAATGCTCCACATGCGGGTTTCACATGCCACCAACTCCACATTCACAGACAACTTCAGCTCCAAATCCGTTTTCAGATAGCCCTCAATTCAAAGGCTCTAGGCGCAAATATTGGAGTGAGGGCTAATTCAATCAAGGAAACACTGCATGTTGGTGAAGCGCATATTGAAGAAGAATCAGCTGAGTGGTTCTTGTGGGAGAACAACTCCATTTGGCTCACTAACTTCACACACCACCAGGCTTCCAATCAGCTCTCAAGGAAACTCAGCTTTCACACTCTAGGCTTAATGCCCTTTGAGTGCCTAGGACTGAAATGAAGCTTGGTGAGCTTCCCACAAAAACAACTGCTCCACATGCGGGTTTCACATGCCACCAACTCCACATTCACAGACAACTTCCTAGCTAAAGCCGTTTTCAGATAGCCCTCAATACAAAGACTCTAGGTGCAAATATTGGTGTGAGACCTAATTCAATCAAGGAAACACTGCATGTTGATGAAGCACATAATGAAGAAGAATCAGCCGAATGGTTCTTGTGGGAGAACAACTCCATTTGGCTCACTAACTTCACACACCACCAGGCTTCCAAGCAGCCCTCAAGGAAACTCAGCTTTCACACTCTAGGCTTAATGCCCTTTGAGTGCCTAGGACTGAAATGAAGCTTGGTGAGCTTCCCACACAAACCAATGCTCCACATGCGGGTTTCACATGCCACCAACTCCACATTCACAGACAACTTCCTAGCCAAAGCCGTTTTCAGATAGCCCTCAATACAAAGGCTCTAGGCCCAAATATTGTTGTGAGACCAAGTTCAATCAACAAAATACTGCATGTTGGTGAAGTGCATATTGAAGAAGAATCAGCCGAGTGGTTCTTGTGGGAGAACAACTCCATTTGGCTCACTAACTTCACACACCATCAGGCTTCCAAGCAGCTCTCAAGGAAACTCAGTTTTCACACTCTAGGCTTAATGCCCTTTGAGTGCCTACGACTGAAATGAAGCTTGGTGAGTTTCCCACACAAACCAATGCTCCACATGCGGGTTTCACATGCCACCAACTCCACATCCACAGAAAACTTCAGCGCCAAAGCCGTTTTCAGATAGCCCTCAATGCAAAGGCTCTAGGCGCAAATATTGGTGTGAGAGCAAATTCAATCAAGGAAACACTGCATGTTGGTGAAGCGCATATTGAAGAAGAATCAGCCGAGTGGTTCTTGTGGGAGAACAACTCAATTTGGCTCACTAACTTCACACACCATCAGGCTTCCACGCAGCTTTCAAGGAAACTCAGCTTTCACACTGTAGGTTTAATGCCCTTTGAGTGCCTAGGAGTGAAATGAAGCTTGGTGAGCTTCCCACACAAACCAATGCTCCACATGCGGGTTTCACATGCCACCAACTCCACATTCACAGACAACTTCAGCGCCAAAGCCGTTTTCAGATAGCCCTCAATTCAAAGGCTCTAGGCGCAAATATTGGTGTGAGGGCTATTTCAATCAAGGAAACACTGCATGTTGGTGAAGCGCATATTGAAGAAGAATCAGCCGAATGGTTCTTGTGGGAGAACAACTCCATTTGGCTCACTAACTTCACACACCATCAGGCTTCCAAGCAGCTCTAAAGGAAACTCAGCTTTCACACTCTAGGCTTAATGCCCTTTGAGTGCCAAGGACTGAAATGAACCTTGGTTAGCTTAACACACAAACCAATGCTCCACACGCGGGTTTCACATGCCACCAACTCCACATTCACAGACAACTTCAGCGCCAAAGCCGTTTTCAGATAGCCCTCAATACAAAGGCTCTAGGCACAACTATTGGTGTGAGAGCTAATTCAATCAAGGAAACACTGCATGTTGGTGAAGCGCATATTGAAGAAGAATCAGCCGAGTGGTTCTTGTGGGAGAACAACTCCATTTGGCTCACTAACTTCACACACCATCAGGCTTCCAAGCAGCTCTCAAGGAAACTCAGGTTTCATACTCTAGGCTTAATGCCCTTTGAGTGCCTAGGACTGAAATGAACCTTGGTGAGCTTCCCACACAAACCAATGCTCCACATGCGGGTTTCACATGCCACCAACTCCACATTCATAGACAACTTCAGCGCCAAAGCCATTTTCAGATAGCCCTCAACACAAAGGCTCTAGGCGCAAATATTGTTGTGAGAGCTAATTCAATCAAGGAAACACTGCATGTTGGTGAAGCGCATATTGAAGAAGAATCAGCCGAGTGGTTCTTGTGGGAGAACAACTCCATTTGGCTCACTAACTTCACACACCATCAGGCTTCCAAGCAGCTCTCAAGGAAACTCAGTTTTCACACTCTAGGCTTAATGCCCTTTGAGTGCATTATCTAGGAACGAAGCTGGTAGAGCATCCCACACAAAGCAATGCTCCACACGCGGGTTTCACATGCCACCAACTCCACATTCACAGACAACTTTCTAGCCAAAGCCGTTTTCAGATAGCCCTCAATACAAAGGCTCTAGGCGCAAATATTGGTGTGAGACCAAGTTCAATCAACAAAATACTGCATTTTGGTGAAGCGCATATTGAAGAAGAATCAGCCGAGTGGTTCTTGTGGGAGAACAACTCCATTTGGCTCACTAACTTCACACACCATCAGGCTTCCAAGCAGCTCTCAAGGAAACTCAGTTTTCACACTCTAGGCTTAATGCCCTTTGAGTGCCTAGGACTGAATTGAAGCTTGGTGAGCTTCCCACACAAACCAATGCTCCACATGCGGCTTTCACATGCCACCAACTCCACATTCACAGACAACTTCAGCGCCAAAGCCGTTTTCAGATAGCCCTCAACACAAAGGCTCTAGGCCCAAATATTGGTGTGACAGCTAGTTCAATCAAGGAAACACTGCATGTTGGTGAAGCGCATATTGAGGAAGGATCAGCCGAGTGGTTCTTGTGGGAGAACAACTCCATTTGGCTCACTAACTTCACACACCATCAGGCTTCCAAGCAGCTCTCAAGGAAACTCAGCTTTCACACTGTAGGTTTAATGCCCCTTGATTGCCTAGGACTGAAATGAAGCTTGGTGAGCTTCCCACACAAACCAATGCTCCACATGCGGGTTTCACATGCCACCAACTCCACATTCTCAGACACTTCAGCGCCAAAGCCATTTTCAGATAGCCCTCAATACAAAGGCTCTAGGCGCAAATATTGGTGTGAGAGCTAATTCAATCAAGGAAACACTGCATGTTGGTGAAACACATATTGAAGAAGAATCAACCGAGTGGTTCTTGTGGGAGAACAACTCCATTTGGCTCACTAACTTCACACACCATCAGGCTTCCAAGCAGCTCTCAAGGAAACTCAGCTTTCACACTCTAGGCTTAATGCCCTTTGAGTGCCTAGGACTGAAATGAAGCTTGGTGAGCTTCCCACACAAACCAATGCTCCACACGCGGGTTTCACATGCCACCAACTCCACATTCACAGACAACTTCAGCGCCAAAGCCGTTTTCAGATAGCCATCAATACAAAGGCTCTAGGCACAACTATTGGTGTGAGAGCTAATTCAATCAAGGAAACACTGCATGTTGGTGAAGCGCTTATTGAAGAAGAATCAGCCGAGTGGTTCTTGCGGGAGAACAACTCCATTTGGCTCACTAACTTCACACACCATCAGGCTTCCAAGCAGCTCTCAAGGATACTCAGGTTTCATACTCTAGGCTTAATGCCCTTTGAGTGCCTAGGACTGAAATGAACCTTGGTGAGCTTCCCACACAAACCAATGCTCCACATGCGGGTTTCACATGCCACCAACTCCACATTCATAGACAACTTCAGCGCCAAAGCCGTTTTCAGATAGCCCTCAATTCAAAGGCTCTAGGCGCAAATATTGGTGTGAGAGCTAATTCAATCAAGGAAACACTGCATGTTGGTGGAGCGCATATTGAAGAAGAATCAGCCGACTGGTTCTTGTGGGAGAACAACTCCATTTGGCTCACTAACTTCACACACCATCAGGCTTCCAAGCAGCTCTCAAGGAAACTCAGCTTTCACACTCTAGGCTTAATGCCCTTTGAGTGCATTATCTAGGAACGAAGCTGGTAGAGCATCCCACACAAAGCAATGCTCCACACGCGGGTTTCACATGCCACCAACTCCACATTCACAGACAACTTCCTAGCTAAAGCCGTTTTCAGATAGCTCTCAATTCAAAGGCTCAAGGCGCAAATATTGGTGTGAGGGCTAATTCAATCAAGGAAACACTGCATGTTGGTGAAGCGCATATTGAAGAATAATCAGCCGAGTGGTTCTTGTGGGAGAACAACACCATTTGGCTCACTAACGTCACACACCATCAGGCTTCCAAGCAGCTCTCAAGGAAACTCAGCTTTCACACTCTAGGCTTAATGCCCTTTGAGTGCCTAGGACTGAAATGAAGCTTGGTGAGCTTCCCACACAAAGCAATGCTCCACATGCAGGTTTCACATGCCACCAACTCCACATTCACAGACAACTTTCTAGCCAAAGCCGTTTTCAGATAGCCCTCAATACAAAGGCTCTAGGCACAAATATTGGTGTGAGAGCTAATTCAATCAACAAAATACTGCATTTTGGTGAAGCGCGTATTGAAGAAGAATCAGCCGAGTGGTTCTTGTGGGAGAACAACTCCATTTGGCTCACTAACTTCACACAGCATCAGGCTTCCAAGCAGCTCTCAAGGAAACTCAGTTTTCACACTCTACGCTTAATGCCCTTTGAGTGCCTAGGACTGAAATGAAGCTTGGTGAGTTTCCCACACAAACCAATGCTCCACATGCGGGTTTCACATGCCACCAACTCCACATTCACAGACAACTTCCTAGCCAAAGCCGTTTTCAGATAGCCCTCAATGCAAAGTCTCTAGGCGCAAATATTGGTGTGAGAGCAAATTCAATCAAGGAAACACTGCATGTTGGTGAAGCGCATATTGAAGAAGAATCAGCCGAGTGGTTCTTGTGGGAGAACAACCTCATTTGGCTCACTAAGTTCACACACCATCAGGCTTCCAAGCAGCTTTAAAGGAAACTCCTCTTTCACACTGTAGGTTTAATGCCCTTTGATTGCCTAGGACTGAAATGAAGCTTGGTGAGCTTCCCACACAAACCAATGCTCCACATGCGGGTTTCACATGCCACCAACTCCACATTCACAGACAACTTCCTACCCAAAGCCGTTTTCAGAAAGCCCTCAATACAAGGGCTCTAAGCGCAAATGTTGGTGTGAGAGCTAATTCAATCAAGGAAACACTGCATGTTGGTGAAGCGCATATTGAAGAAGAATCAGCCGAGTGGTTCTTGTGGGAGAACAACTCCATTTGGCTCACTAACTTCACACACCATCAGGCTTCCAAGCAGCTCTCAAGGAAACTCAGCTTTCACACTCTAGGCTTAATGCCCTTTGAGTGCCTAGGACTGAAATGAAGCTTGGTGAGCTTCCCACACAAACCAATGCTCCACATGCGGGTTTCACATGCCACCAACTCCACATTCACAGACAACTTCCTAGTCAAAGCCGTTTTCACATAGCCCTCAATTCAAAGGCTCTAGGCGCAAATATTTGTGTGAGAGCTAATTCAATCAAGGAAACACTGCATGTTGGTGAAACACATATTGAAGAAGAATCAGCGGAGTGGTTCTTGTGGGAGAACAACTCCATTTGGCTCACTAACTTCACACACCATCAGGCTTCCAAGCAGCTCTCAAGGAAACTCAGCTTTCACACTCTAGGCTTAATGCCCCTTGAGTGCATTATCTAGGAACAAACCTGGTAGAGCATCCCACACAAAGCAATGCTCCACATGCGGGTTTCACATGCCACCAACTCCACATTCTCAGACAACTTCAGCGCCAAAGCCATTTTCAGATAGCCCTCAATACAAAGGCTCTAGGCGCAAATATTGGTGTGAGAGCTAATTCAATCAAGGAAACACTGCATGTTGGTGAAGCGCATATTGAAGAAGAATCAGCCGAGTGGTTCTTGTGGGAGAACAACTCCATTTGACTCACTAACTTCACACACCATCAGGCTTCCAAGCAGCTCTCAAGGAAACTCAGCTTTCACACTGTAAGTTTAATGCCCTTTGATTGCCTAGGACTGAAATGAAGCTTGGTGAGCTTCCCACACAAACCAATGCTCCACATGCGGGTTTCACATGCCACCAACTCCACATTCTCAGACAACTTCAGCGCCAAAGCCATTTTCAGATAGCCCTCACTACAAAGGCTCTAGGCGCAAATATTGGTGTGAGAGCTAATTCAATCAAGGAAACACTGCATGTTGGTGGAGCGCATATTGAAGAAGAATCAGCCGACTGGTTCTTGTGGGAGAACAACTCCATTTGGCTCACTAACTTCACACACCATCAGGCTTCCAAGCAGCTCTCAAGGAAACTCAGCTTTCACACTCTAGGCTTAATGCCCTTTGAGTGCATTATCTAGGAACGAAGCTGGTAGAGCATCCCACACAAAGCAATGCTCCACACGCGGGTTTCACATGCCACCAACTCCACATTCACAGACAACTTCCTAGCTAAAGCCGTTTTCAGATAGCTCTCAATTCAAAGGCTCAAGGCGCAAATATTGGTGTGAGGGCTAATTCAATCAAGGAAACACTGCATGTTGGTGAAGCGCATATTGAAGAATAATCAGCCGAGTGGTTCTTGTGGGAGAACAACACCATTTGGCTCACTAACTTCACACACCATCAGGCTTCCAAGCAGCTCTCAAGGAAACTCAGCTTTCACACTCTAGGCTTAATGCCCTTTGAGTGCCTAGGACTGAAATGAAGCTTGGTGAGCTTCCCACACAAAGCAATGCTCCACATGCAGGTTTCACATGCCACCAACTCCACATTCACAGACAACTTTCTAGCCAAAGCCGTTTTCAGATAGCCCTCAATACAAAGGCTCTAGGCACAAATATTGGTGTGAGAGCTAATTCAATCAACAAAATACTGCATTTTGGTGAAGCGCGTATTGAAGAAGAATCAGCCGAGTGGTTCTTGTGGGAGAACAACTCCATTTGGCTCACTAACTTCACACAGCATCAGGCTTCCAAGCAGCTCTCAAGGAAACTCAGTTTTCACACTCTACGCTTAATGCCCTTTGAGTGCCTAGGACTGAAATGAAGCTTGGTGAGTTTCCCACACAAACCAATGCTCCACATGCGGGTTTCACATGCCACCAACTCCACATTCACAGACAACTTCCTAGCCAAAGCCGTTTTCAGATAGCCCTCAATGCAAAGTCTCTAGGCGCAAATATTGGTGTGAGAGCAAATTCAATCAAGGAAACACTGCATGTTGGTGAAGCGCATATTGAAGAAGAATCAGCCGAGTGGTTCTTGTGGGAGAACAACCTCATTTGGCTCACTAACTTCACACACCATCAGGCTTCCAAGCAGCTTTAAAGGAAACTCCTCTTTCACACTGTAGGTTTAATGCCCTTTGATTGCCTAGGACTGAAATGAAGCTTGGTGAGCTTCCCACACAAACCAATGCTCCACATGCGGGTTTCACATGCCACCAACTCCACATTCACAGACAACTTCCTACCCAAAGCCGTTTTCAGAAAGCCCTCAATACAAGGGCTCTAAGCGCAAATGTTGGTGTGAGAGCTAATTCAATCAAGGAAACACTGCATGTTGGTGAAGCGCATATTGAAGAAGAATCAGCCGAGTGGTTCTTGTGGAGAACAACTCCATTTGGCTCACTAACTTCACACACCATCAGGCTTCCAAGCAGCTCTCAAGGAAACTCAGCTTTCACACTCTAGGCTTAATGCCCTTTGAGTGCCTAGGACTGAAATGAAGCTTGGTGAGCTTCCCACACAAACCAATGCTCCACATGCGGGTTTCACATGCCACCAACTCCACATTCACAGACAACTTCCTAGTCAAAGCCGTTTTCACATAGCCCTCAATTCAAAGGCTCTAGGCGCAAATATTTGTGTGAGAGCTAATTCAATCAAGGAAACACTGCATGTTGGTGAAACACATATTGAAGAAGAATCAGCGGAGTGGTTCTTGTGGGAGAACAACTCCATTTGGCTCACTAACTTCACACACCATCAGGCTTCCAAGCAGCTCTCAAGGAAACTCAGCTTTCACACTCTAGGCTTAATGCCCCTTGAGTGCATTATCTAGGAACAAACCTGGTAGAGCATCCCACACAAAGCAATGCTCCACATGCGGGTTTCACATGCCACCAACTCCACATTCTCAGACAACTTCAGCGCCAAAGCCATTTTCAGATAGCCCTCAATACAAAGGCTCTAGGCGCAAATATTGGTGTGAGAGCTAATTCAATCAAGGAAACACTGCATGTTGGTGAAGCGCATATTGAAGAAGAATCAGCCGAGTGGTTCTTGTGGGAGAACAACTCCATTTGACTCACTAACTTCACACACCATCAGGCTTCCAAGCAGCTCTCAAGGAAACTCAGCTTTCACACTGTAAGTTTAATGCCCTTTGATTGCCTAGGACTGAAATGAAGCTTGGTGAGCTTCCCACACAAACCAATGCTCCACATGCGGGTTTCACATGCCACCAACTCCACATTCTCAGACAACTTCAGCGCCAAAGCCATTTTCAGATAGCCCTCACTACAAAGGCTCTAGGCGCAAATATTGGTGTGAGAGCTAATTCAATCAAGGAAACACTGCATGTTGGTGAAGCGCATATTGAAGAAGAATCAGCCGAGTGGTTCTTGTGGGAGAACAACTCCATTTGGCTCACTAACTTCACACACCATCAGGCTTCCAAGCAGCTCTCAAGGAAACTCAGCTTTCACACTCTAGGCTTAATGCCCCTTGAGTGCATTATCTAGGAACGAACCTGGTAGAGCATCCCACACAAACCAATGCTCCACATGCGGGTTTCACATGCCACCAACTCCACATTCACAGACAACTTCCTAGCCAAAGCCGTTTTCAGATAGCCTTCAATACAAAGGCTCTAGGCGCAAATATTGATGTGAGAGCTAATTCAATCAAGGAAACACTGCATGTTGGTGAAGCGCTTATTGAAGAAGAATCAGCCGAGTGGTTCTTGTGGGAGAACAACTCCATTTGGCTCACTAACTTCACACACCATCAGGCTTCCAAGCAGCTCTCAAGGAAACTCAGCTTTCACACTCTGGGCTTAATGCCCTTTGAGTGCCTAGGACTGAAATGAAGCTTGGTGAGATTCCCACACAAAGCAATGCTCCACATGCGGGTTTCACATGCCACCAACTCCACATTCACAGACAACTTTCTAGCCAAAGCCGTTTTCAGATAGCCCTCAATACAAAGGCTCTAGGCGCAAATATTGGTGTGAGAGCTAATTCAATCAACAAAATACTGCATTTTGGTGAAGCGCATATTGAAGAAGAATCAGCCGAGTGGTTCTTGTGGGAGAACAACTCCATTTGGCTCACTAACTTCACACACCATCAGGCTTCCAAGCAGCTCTCAAGGAAACTCAGTTTTCACACTCTACGCTTAATGCCCTTTGAGTGCCTAGGACTGAAATGAAGCTTGGTGAGTTTCCCACACAAACCAATGCTAAACATGCGGGTTTCACATGCCACCAACTCCACATTCACAGACAACTTCAGCGCCAAAGCCGTTTTCAGATAGCCCTCAATGCAAAGTCTCTAGGCGCAAATATTGGTGTGAGAGCAAATTCAATCAAGGAAACACTGCATGTTGGTGAAGCGCATATTGAAGAAGAATCAGCCGAGTGGTTCTTGTGGGAGAACAACTCAATTTGGCTCACTAACTTCACACACCATCAGGCTTCCAAGCAGCTTTCAAGGAAACTCCTCTTTCACACTGTAGGCTTAATGCCCTTTGAGTGCCTAGGACTGAAATGAAGCTTGGTGAGCTTCCCACACAAACCAATGCTCCACATGCGGCTTTCACATGCCACCAACTCCACATTCACAGACAACTTCAGCGCCAAAGCCGTTTTCAGATAGCCCGCAATACAAAGGCTCTAGGCGCAAATATTGGTGTGAGGGCTATTTCAATCAAGGAAACACTGCATGTTGGTGAAACACATATTGAAGAAGAATCAGCGGAGTGGTTCTTGTGGGAGAACAACTCCATTTGGCTCACTAACTTCACACACCATCAGGCTTCCAAGCAGCTCTCAAGGAAACTCAGCTTTCACACTCTAGGCTTAATGCCCCTTGAGTGCATTATCTAGGAACAAACCTGGTAGAGCATCCCACACAAACCAATACTCCACATGCGGGTTTCACATGCCACCAACTCCACATTCTCAGACAACTTCAGCGCCAAAGCCATTTTCAGATAGCCCTCAATACAAAGGCTCTAGGCGCATATATTGGTGTGAGAGCTAATTCAATCAAGGAAACACTGCATGTTGGTGAAGCGCATATTGAAGAAGAATCAGCCGAGTGGTTCTTGTGGGAGAACAACTCCATTTGACTCACTAACTTCACACACCATCAGGCTTCCAAGCAGCTCTCAAGGAAACTCAGTTTTCACACTGTAGGTTTAATGCCCTTTGATTGCCTAGGACTGAAATGAAGCTTGGTGAGCTTCCCACACAAACCAATGCTCCACATGCGGGTTTCACATGCCACCAACTCCACATTCTCAGACAACTTCCTAGCCAAAGCCATTTTCAGATAGCCCTCACTACAAAGGCTCTAGGCGCAAATATTGGTGTGAGAGCAAATTCAATCAAGGAAACACTGCATGTTGGTGAAGCGCATATTGAAGAAGAATCAGCGGAGTGGTTCTTGTGGGAGAACAACTCCATTTGGCTCACTAACTTCACACACCATCAGGCTTCCAAGCAGCTCTCAAGGAAACTCAGCTTTCACACTCTAGGCTTAATGCCCCTTGAGTGCATTATCTAGGAACGAACCTGGTAGAGCATCCCACACAAACCAATGCTCCACATGCGGGTTTCACATGCCACCAACTCCACATTCACAGACAACTTCCTAGCCAAAGCCGTTTTCAGATAGCCCTCAATACAAAGGCTCTAGGCGCAAATATTGATGTGAGAGCTAATTCAATCAAGGAAACACTGCATGTTGGTGAAGCGCATATTGAGGAAGAATCAGCCGAGTGGTTCTTGTGGGAGAACAACTCCATTTGGCTCACTAACTTCACACACCATCAGGCTTCCAAGCAGCTCTCAAGGAAACTCAGCTTTCACACTCTGGGCTTAATGCCCTTTGAGTGCCTAGGACTGAAATGAAGCTTGGTGAGATTCCCACACAAACCAATGCTCCACATGCGGGTTTCACATGCCACCAACTCCACATTCACAGACAACTTCCTAGCCAAAGCCGTTTTCAGATAGCCCTCAATACAAAGGCTCTAGGCGCAAATATTGGTGTGAGAGCTAATTCAATCAACAAAATACTGCATTTTGGTGAAGCGCATATTGAAGAAGAATCAGCCGAGTGGTTCTTGTGGGAGAACAACTCCATTTGGCTCACTAACTTCACACACCATCAGGCTTCCAAGCAGCTCTCAAGGAAACTCAGTTTTCACACTCTACGCTTAATGCCCTTTGAGTGCCTTCGACTGAAATGAAGCTTGGTGAGTTTCCCACACAAACCAATGCTCCACATGCGGGTTTCACATGCCACCAACTCCACATTCACAGACAAATTCAGCGCCAAAGCCGTTTTCAGATAGCCCTCAACACAAAGGCTCTAGGCGCAAATATTGGTGTGAGAGCTAATTCAATCAAGGAAACACTGCATGTTGGTGGAGCGCATATTGAAGAAGAATCAGCCGACTGGTTCTTGTGGGAGAACAACTCCATTTGGCTCACTAACTTCACACACCATCAGGCTTCCAAGCAGCTCTCAAGGAAACTCAGCTTTCACACTCTAGGCTTAATGCCCTTTGAGTGCATTATCTAGGAACGAAGCTGGTAGAGCATCCCACACAAAGCAATGCTCCACACGCGGGTTTCACATGCCACCAACTCCACATTCACAGACAACTTCCTAGCTAAAGCCGTTTTCAGATAGCTCTCAATTCAAAGGCTCAAGGCGCAAATATTGGTGTGAGGGCTAATTCAATCAAGGAAACACTGCATGTTGGTGAAGCGCATATTGAAGAATAATCAGCCGAGTGGTTCTTGTGGGAGAACAACTCCATTTGGCTCACTAACTTCACACACCACCAGGCTTCCAAGCAGCTCTCAAGGAAACTCAGCTTTCACACTGTAGGCTTAATGCCCTTTGAGTGCCTAGGACTGAAATGAAGCTTGGTGAGCTTCCCACACAAAGCAATGCTCCACATGCAGGTATCACATGCCACCAACTCCACATTCACAGACAACTTTCTAGCCAAAGCCGTTTTCAGATAGCCCTCAATACAAAGGCTCTAGGCGCAAATATTGGTGTGAGAGCTAATTCAATCAACAAAATACTGCATTTTGGTGAAGCGCATATTGAAGAAGAATCAGCCGAGTGGTTCTTGTGGGAGAACAACTCCATTTGGCTCACTAACTTCACACACCATCAGGCTTCCAAGCAGCTCTCAAGGAAACTCAGTTTTCACACTCTAGGCTTAATGCCCTTTGAGTGCCTAGGACTGAAATGAAGCTTGGTGAGCTTCCCACACAAAGCAATGCTCCACATGCGGCTTTCACATGCCACCAACTCCACATTCACAGACAACTTCAGCGCCAAAGCCGTTTTCAGACAGCCCTCAATGCAAAGGCTCTAGGCGCAAATATTGGTGTGAGGGCTATTTCAATCAAGGAAACACTGCATGTTGGTGAAACACATATTGAAGAAGAATCAGCGGAGTGGTTCTTGTGGGAGAACAACTCCATTTGGCTCACTAACTTCACACACCATCAGGCTTCCAAGCAGCTCTCAAGGAAACTCAGCTTTCACACTCTAGGCTTAATGCCCCTTGAGTGCATTATCTAGGAACAAACCTGGTAGAGCATCCCACACAAACCAATTCTCCACATGCGGGTTTCACATGCCACCAACTCCACATTCACAGACAACTTCAGCGCCAAAGCCATTTTCAGATAGCCCTCAATACAAAGGCTCTAGGCGCATATATTGGTGTGAGAGCTAATTCAATCAAGGAAACACTGCATGTTGGTGAAGCGCATATTGAAGAAGAATCAGCCGAGTGGTTCTTGTGGGAGAACAACTCCATTTGACTCACTAACTTCACACACCATCAGGCTTCCAAGCAGCTCTCAAGGAAACTCAGTTTTCACACTGTAGTTTTAATGCCCTTTGATTGCCTAGGACTGAAATGAAGCTTGGTGAGCTTCCCACACAAACCAATGCTCCACATGCGGGTTTCACATGCCACCAACTCCACATTCTCAGACAACTTCAGCGCCAAAGCCATTTTCAGATAGCCCTCACTACAAAGGCTCTAGGCGCAAATATTGGTGTGAGAGCAAATTCAATCAAGGAAACACTGCATGTTGGTGAAGCGCATATTGAAGAAGAATCAGCCGAGTGGTTCTTGTGGGAGAACAACTCCATTTGGCTCACTAACTTCACACACCATCAGGCTTCCAAGCAGCTCTCAAGGAAACTCAGCTTTCACACTCTAGGCTTAATGCCCCTTGAGTGCATTATCTAGGAACGAACCTGGTAGAGCATCCCACACAAACCAATGCTCCACATGCGGGTTTCACATGCCACCAACTCCACATTCACAGACAACTTCCTAGCCAAAGCCGTTTTCAGATAGCCCTCACTACAAAGGCTCTAGGCGCAAATATTGATGTGAGAGCTAATTCAATCAAGGAAACACTGCATGTTGGTGAAGCGCATATTGAGGAAGAATCAGCCGAGTGGTTCTTGTGGGAGAACAACTCCATTTGGCTCACTAACTTCACACACCATCAGGCTTCCAAGCAGCTCTCAAGGAAACTCAGCTTTCACACTCTGGGCTTAATGCCCTTTGAGTGCCTAGGACTGAAATGAAGCTTGGTGAGATTCCCACACAAACCAATGCTCCACATGCGGGTTTCACATGCCACCAACTCCACATTCACAGACAACTTTCTAGCCAAAGCCGTTTTCAGATAGCCCTCAATACAAAGGCTCTAGGCGCAAATATTGGTGTGAGAGCTAATTCAATCAACAAAATACTGCATTTTGGTGAAGCGCATATTGAAGAAGAATCAGCCGAGTGGTTCTTGTGGGAGAACAACTCCATTTGGCTCACTAACTTCACACACCATCAGGCTTCCAAGCAGCTCTCAAGGAAACTCAGTTTTCACACTCTAGGCTTAATGCCCTTTGAGTGCCTAGGACTGAAATGAAGCTTGGTGAGCTTCCCACACAAAGCAATGCTCCACATGCGGCTTTCACATGCCACCAACTCCACATTCACAGACAACTTCAGCGCCAAAGCCGTTTTCAGACAGCCCTCAATGCAAAGGCTCTAGGCGCAAATATTGGTGTGAGGGCTATTTCAATCAAGGAAACACTGCATGTTGGTGAAACACATATTGAAGAAGAATCAGCGGAGTGGTTCTTGTGGGAGAACAACTCCATTTGGCTCACTAACTTCACACACCATCAGGCTTCCAAGCAGCTCTCAAGGAAACTCAGCTTTCACACTCTAGGCTTAATGCCCCTTGAGTGCATTATCTAGGAACAAACCTGGTAGAGCATCCCACACAAACCAATGCTCCACATGCGGGTTTCACATGCCACCAACTCCACATTCACAGACAACTTCAGCGCCAAAGCCATTTTCAGATAGCCCTCAATACAAAGGCTCTAGGCGCATATATTGGTGTGAGAGCTAATTCAATCAAGGAAACACTGCATGTTGGTGAAGCGCATATTGAAGAAGAATCAGCCGAGTGGTTCTTGTGGGAGAACAACTCCATTTGACTCACTAACTTCACACACCATCAGGCTTCCAAGCAGCTCTCAAGGAAACTCAGTTTTCACACTGTAGGTTTAATGCCCTTTGATTGCCTAGGACTGAAATGAAGCTTGGTGAGCTTCCCACACAAACCAATGCTCCACATGCGGGTTTCACATGCCACCAACTCCACATTCTCAGACAACTTCAGCGCCAAAGCCATTTTCAGATAGCCCTCACTACAAAGGCTCTAGGCGCAAATATTGGTGTGAGAGCTAATTCAATCAAGGAAACACTGCATGTTGGTGAAGCGCATATTGAAGAAGAATCAGCCGAATGGTTCTTGTGGGAGAACAACTCCATTTGGCTCACTAACTTCACACACCATCAGGCTTCCAAGCAGCTCTCAAGGAAACTCAGCTTTCACACTCTAGGCTTAATGCCCCTTGAGTGCATTATCTAGGAACGAACCTGGTAGAGCATCCCACACAAACCAATGCTCCACATGCGGGTTTCACATGCCACCAACTCCACATTCACAGACAACTTCCTAGCCAAAGCCGTTTTCAGATAGCCCTCAATACAAAGGCTCTAGGCGCAAATATTGATGTGAGAGCTAATTCAATCAAGGAAACACTGCATGTTGGTGAAGCGCATATTGAGGAAGAATCAGACGAGTGGTTCTTGTGGGAGAACAACTCCATTTGGCTCACTAACTTCACACACCATCAGGCTTCCAAGCAGCTCTCAAGGAAACTCAGCTTTCACACTCTGGGCTTAATGCCTTTTGAGTGCCTAGGACTGAAATGAAGCTTGGTGAGATTCCCACACAAAGCAATGCTCCACATGCGGGTTTCACATGCCACCAACTCCACATTCACAGACAACTTTCTAGCCAAAGCCGTTTTCAGATAGCCCTCAATACAAAGGCTCTAGGCGCAAATATTGGTGTGAGAGCTAATTCAATCAACAAAATACTGCATTTTGGTGAAGCGCATATTGAAGAAGAATCAGCCGAGTGGTTCTTGTGGGAGAACAACTCCATTTGGCTCACTAACTTCACACACCATCAGGCTTCCAAGCAGCTCTCAAGGAAACTCAGTTTTCACACTCTACGCTTAATGCCCTTTGAGTGCCTACGACTGAAATGAAGCTTGGTGACTTTCCCACACAAACCAATGCTCCACATGCGGGTTTCACATGCCACCAACTCCACATTCACAGACAACTTCAGCGCCAAAGCCGTTTTCAGATAGCCCTCAATGCAAAGTCTCTAGGCGCAAATATTGGTGTGAGAGCTATTTCAATCAAGGAAACACTGCATGTTGGTGAAGCGCATATTGAAGAAGAATCATACGACTGGTTCTTGTGGGAGAACAACTCCATTTGGCTCACTAACTTCACACACCATCAGGCTTCCAAGCAGCTTTCAAGGAAACTCCTCTTTCACACTGTAGGCTTAATTCCCTTTGAGTGCCTAGGACTGAAATGAAGCTTGGTGAGCTTCCCACACAAACCAATGCTCCACATGCGGCTTTCACATGCCACCAACTCCACATTCACAGACAACTTAAGCGCCAAAGCCGTTTTCAGATAGCCCTCAATAGAAAGGCTCTAGGTGCAAATATTGGTGTGAGGGCTATTTCAATCAAGGAAACACTGCATGATGGTGAAACACATATTGAAGAAGAATCAGCGGAGTGGTTCTTGTGGGAGAACAACTCCATTTGGCTCACTAACTTCACACACCATCAGGCTTCCAAGCAGCTCTCAAGGAAACTCAGCTTTCACACTCTAGGCTTAATGCCGCTTGAGTGCATTATCTAGGAACAAACCTGGTAGAGCATCCCACACAAACCAATGCTCCACATGCGGGTTTCACATGCCACCAACTCCACATTCATAGACAACTTCAGCGCCAAAGCCGTTTTCAGATAGCCCTCAACACAAAGGCTCTAGGCACAAATATTGGTGTGAGAGCTAATTCAATCAAGGAAACACTGCATGTTGGTGGAGCGCATACTGAAGAAGAATCAGCCGACTGGTTCTTGTGGGAGAACAACTCCATTTGGCTCACTAACTTCACACACCATCAGGCTTCCAAGCAGCTCTCAAGGAAACTCAGCTTTCACACTCTAGGCTTAATGCCCTTTGAGTGCATTATCTAGGAACGAAGCTCGTAGAGCATCCCACACAAAGCAATGCTCCACACGCGGGTTTCACATGCCACCAACTCCACATTCACAGACAACTTCCTAGCTAAAGCCGTTTTCAGATAGCTCTCAATTCAAAGGCTCAAGGCGCAAATATTGGTGTGAGGGCTAATTCAATCAAGGAAACACTGCATGTTGGTGAAGCGCATATTGAAGAAGAATCAGCCGAGTGGTTCTTGTGGAGAACAACTCCATTTGGCTCACTAACTTCACACACCATCAGGCTTCCAAGCAGCTCTCAAGGAAACTCAGCTTTCACACTCTAGGCTTAATGCCCTTTGAGTGCCTAGGACTGAAATGAAGCTTGGTGAGCTTCCCACACAAAGCAATGCTCCACATGCAGGTTTCACATGCCACCAACTCCACATTCACAGACAACTTTCTAGCCAAAGCCGTTTTCAGATAGCCCTCAATACAAAGGCTCTAGGCGCAAATATTGGTGTGAGAGCTAATTCAATCAACAAAATACTGCATTTTGGTGAAGCGCATATTGAAGAAGAATCAGCCGAGTGGTTCTTGTGGGAGAACAACTCCATTTGGCTCACTAACTTCACACACCATCAGGCTTCCAAGCAGCTCTCAAGGAAACTCAGCTTTCACACTCTAGGCTTAATGCCCTTGAGTGCCTTCGACTGAAATGAAGCTTGGTGAGTTTCCCACACAAACCAATGCTCCACATGCGGGTTTCACATGCCACCAACTCCACATTCACAGACAACTTCAGCGCCAAAGCCGTTTTCAGATAGCCCTCAATGCAAAGGCTCTAGGCGCAAATATTGGTGTGAGAGCAAATTCAATCAAGGAAACACTGCATGTTGGTGAAGCGCATATTGAAGAAGAATCAGCCGACTGGTTCTTGTGGGAGAACAACTCAATTTGGCTCACTAACTTCACACACCATCAGCTTCCAAGCAGCTTTAAAGGAAACTCCTCTTTCACACTGTAGGTTTAATGCCCTTTGAGTGCCTAGGACTGAAATGAAGCTTGGTGAGCTTCCCACACAAACCAATGCTCCACATGCGGGTTTCACATGCCACCAACTCCACATTCACAGACAACTTCCTAGCCAAAGCCGTTTTCAGAAAGCCCTCAATACAAGGGCTCTAAGCGCAAATGTTGGTGTGAGAGCTAATTCAATCAAGGAAACACTGCATGTTGGTGAAGCGCATATTGAAGAAGAATCAGCCGAGTGGTTCTTGTGGGAGAACAACTCCATTTGGCTCACTAACTTCACACACCATCAGGCTTCCAAGCAGCTCTCAAGGAAACTCAGCTTTCACACTCTAGGCTTAATGCCCTTTGAGTGCCTAGGACTGAAATGAAGCTTGGTGAGCTTCCCACACAAACCAATGCTCCACATGCGGGTTTCACATGCCACCAACTCCACATTCACAGACAACTTCCTAGCCACAGCCGTTTTCACATAGCCCTCAATTCAAAGGCTCTAGGCGCAAATATTGGTGTGACAGCTTATTCAATCAAAGAAACACTGCATGTTGGTGAAGCGCATATTGAAGAAGAATCAGCCGAGTGGTTCTTGGGGAGAACAACTCCATTTGGCTCACTAACTTCACACACCATCAGGCTTCCAAGCAGCTCTCAAGGAAATTCCGCTTTCACACTCTAGGCTTAATGCCCTTTGAGTGCCTACGACTGAAATGAAGCTTGGTGAGCTTCCCACAAAAACCAATGCTCCACATGCGGGTTTCACATGCCACCAACTCCACATTCACAGACAACTTCCTAGCCAAAGCCGTTTTCAGATAGCCCTCAATACAAAGGCTCTAGGCGCAAATATTGGTGTGAGAGTTAATTCAATCAAAAAAACACTGCATGTTGGTGAAGCACATATTGAGGAAGAATCAGCCGAGTGGTTCTTGTAGGAGAACAACTCCATTTGGCTCACTAACTTCACACACCATCAGGCTTCCAAGCAGCTCTCAAGGAAACTCAGCTTTCACACTGTAAGTTTAATGCCCTTTGATTGCCTAGGACTGAAATGAAGCTTGGTGAGCTTCCCACACAAACCAATGCTCCACATGCGGGTTTCACATGCCACCAACTCCACATTCACAGACAACTTCCTAGCCAAAGCCGTTTTCACATAGCCCTCAATTCAAAGGCTCTAGGCGCAAATATTGGTGTGAGAGCTTATTCAATCAAAGAAACACTGCATGTTGGTGAAGCGCATATTGAAGAAGAATCAGCCGAGTGGTTCTTGGGGAGAACAACTCCATTTGGCTCACTAACTTCACACACCATCAGGCTTCCAAGCAGCTCTCAAGGAAATTCCGCTTTCACACTCTAGGCTTAATGCCCTTTGAGTGCCTACGACTGAAATGAAGCTTGGTGAGCTTCCCACACAAACTAATGCTCCACATGCGGGTTTCACATGCCACCAACTCCACATTCACAGACAACTTCAGCGCCAAAGCCGTTTTCAGATAGCCCTCAATACAAAGGCTCTAGGCGCAAATATTGGTGTGAGAGCTAATTCAATCAAGGAAACACTGCATGTTGGTGAAACACATATTGAAGAAGAATCAGCGGAGTGGTTCTTGTGGGAGAACAACTCCATTTGGCTCACTAACTTCACACACCATCAGGCTTCCAAGCAGCTCTCAAGGAAACTCAGCTTTCACACTCTAGGCTTAATGCCCCTTGAGTGCATTATCTAGGAACAAACCTGGTAGAGCATCCCACACAAACCAATGCTCCACATGCGGGTTTCACATGCCACCAACTCCACATTCTCAGACAACTTCAGCGCCAAAGCCATTTTCAGATAGCCCTCAATACAAAGGCTCTAGGCGCAAATATTGGTGTGAGAGCTAATTCAATCAAGGAAACACTGCATGTTGGTGAAGCGCATATTGAAGAAGAATCAGCCGAGTGGTTCTTGTGGGAGAACAACTCCATTTGACTCACTAACTTCACACACCATCAGGCTTCCAAGCAGCTCTCAAGGAAACTCAGCTTTCACACTGTAAGTTTAATGCCCTTTGATTGCCTAGGACTGAAATGAAGCTTGGTGAGCTTCCCACACAAACCAATGCTCCACATGCGGGTTTCACATGCCACCAACTCCACATTCTCAGACAACTTCAGCGCCAAAGCCATTTTCAGATAGCCCTCACTACAAAGGCTCTAGGCGCAAATATTGGTGTGAGAGCTAATTCAATCAAGGAAACACTGCATGTTGGTGAAGCGCATATTGAAGAAGAATCAGCCGAGTGGTTCTTGTGGGAGAACAACTCCATTTGGCTCACTAACTTCACACACCATCAGGCTTCCAAGCAGCTCTCAAGGAAACTCAGCTTTCACACTCTAGGCTTAATGCCCCTTGAGTGCATTATCTAGGAACGAACCTGGTAGAGCATCCCACACAAACCAATGCTCCACATGCGGGTTTCACATGCCACCAACTCCACATTCACAGACAACTTCCTAGCCAAAGCCGTTTTCAGATAGCCCTCAATACAAAGGCTCTAGGCGCAAATATTGATGTGAGAGCTAATTCAATCAAGGAAACACTGCATGTTGGTGAAGCGCATATTGAGGAAGAATCAGCCGAGTGGTTCTTGTGGGAGAACAACTCCATTTGGCTCACTAACTTCACACACCATCAGGCTTCCAAGCAGCTCTCAAGGAAACTCAGCTTTCACACTCTGGGCTTAATGCCCTTTGAGTGCCTAGGACTGAAATGAAGCTTGGTGAGATTCCCACACAAAGCAATGCTCCACATGCGGGTTTCACATGCCACCAACTCCACATTCACAGACAACTTTCTAGCCAAAGCCGTTTTCAGATAGCCCTCAATACAAAGGCTCTAGGCGCAAATATTGGTGTGAGAGCTAATTCAATCAACAAAATACTGCATTTTGGTGAAGCGCATATTGAAGAAGAATCAGCCGAGTGGTTCTTGTGGGAGAACAACTCCATTTGGCTCACTAACTTCACACACCATCAGGCTTCCAAGCAGCTCTCAAGGAAACTCAGTTTTCACACTCTACGCTTAATGCCCTTTGAGTGCCTAGGACTGAAATGAAGCTTGGTGAGTTTCCCACACAAACCAATGCTCCACATGCGGGTTTCACATGCCACCAACTCCACATTCACAGACAACTTCAGCGCCAAAGCCGTTTTCAGATAGCCCTCAATGCAAAGTCTCTAGGCGGAAATATTGATGTGAGAGCAAATTCAATCAAGGAAACACTGCATGTTGGTGAAGCGCATATTGAAGAAGAATCATACGACTGGTTCTTGTGGGAGAACAACTCAATTTGGCTCACTAACTTCACACACCATCAGGCTTCCAAGCAGCTTTCAAGGAAACTCCTCTTTCACACTGTAGGCTTAATGCACTTTGAGTGCCTAGGACTGAAATGAAGCTTGGTGAGCTTCCCACACATACCAATGCTCCACATGCGGCTTTCACATGCCACCAACTCCACATTCACAGACAACTTCCTAGCCAAAGCCGTTTTCAGATAGCCCTCAATACAAAGGCTCTAGGCGCAAATATTGGTGTGAGGGCTATTTCAATCAAGGAAACACTGCATGTTGGTGAAGCGCATATTGAAGAAGAATCAGCGGAGTGGTTCTTGTGGGAGAACAACTCCATTTGGCTCACTAACTTCACACACCATCAGGCTTCCAAGCAGCTCTCAAGGAAACTCAGCTTTCACACTCTAGGCTTAATGCCCCTTGAGTGCATTATCTAGGAACAAACCTGGTAGAGCATCCCACACAAACCAATGCTCCACATGCGGGTTTCACATGCCACCAACTCCACATTCTCAGACAACTTCAGCGCCAAAGCCATTTTCAGATAGCCCTCAATACAAAGGATCTAGGCGCATATATTGGTGTGAGAGCTAATTCAATCAAGGAAACACTGCATGTTGGTGAAGCGCATATTGAAGAAGAATCAGCCGAGTGGTTCTTGTGGGAGAACAACTCCATTTGACTCACTAACTTCACACACCATCAGGCTTCCAAGCAGCTCTCAAGGAAACTCAGTTTTCACACTGTAGGTTTAATGCCCTTTGATTGCCTAGGACTGAAATGAAGCTTGGTGAGCTTCCCACACAAACCAATGCTCCACATGCGGGTTTCACATGCCACCAACTCCACATTCACAGACAACTTCAGCGCCAAAGCCATTTTCAGATAGCCCTCACTACAAAGGCTCTAGGCGCAAATATTGGTGTGAGAGCAAATTCAATCAAGGAAACACTGCATGTTGGTGAAGCGCATATTGAAGAAGAATCAGCCGAGTGGTTCTTGTGGGAGAACAACTCCATTTGGCTCACTAACTTCACACACCATCAGGCTTCCAAGCAGCTCTCAAGGAAACTCAGCTTTCACACTCTAGGCTTAATGCCCCTTGAGTGCATTATCTAGGAACGAACCTGGTAGAGCATCCCACACAAACCAATGCTCCACATGCGGGTTTCACATGCCACCAACTCCACATTCACAGACAACTTCCTAGCCAAAGCCGTTTTCAGATAGCCCTCAATACAAAGGCTCTAGGCGGAAATATTGATGTGAGAGCTAATTCAATCAAGGAAACACTGCATGTTGGTGAAGCGCATATTGAGGAAGAATCAGCCGAGTGGTTCTTGTGGGAGAACAACTCCATTTGGCTCACTAACTTCACACACCATCAGGCTTCCAAGCAGCTCTCAAGGAAACTCAGCTTTCACACTCTGGGCTTAATGCCCTTTGAGTGCCTAGGACTGAAATGAAGCTTGGTGAGATTCCCACACAAAGCAATGCTCCACATGCGGGTTTCACATGCCACCAACTCCACATTCACAGACAACTTTCTAGCCAAAGCCGTTTTCAGATAGCCCTCAATACAAAGGCTCTAGGCGCAAATATTGGTGTGAGAGCTAATTCAATCAACAAAATACTGCATTTTGGTGAAGCGCATATTGAAGAAGAATCAGCCGAGTGGTTCTTGTGGGAGAACAACTCCATTTGGCTCACTAACTTCACACACCATCAGGCTTCCAAGCAGCTCTCAAGGAAACTCAGTTTTCACACTCTAGGCTTAATGCCCTTTGAGTGCCTTCGACTGAAATGAAGCTTGGTGAGTTTCCCACACAAACCAATGCTCCACATGCGGGTTTCACATGCCACCAACTCCACATTGACAGACAACTTCAGCGCCAAAGCCGTTTTCAGATAGCCCTCAACACAAAGTCTCTAGGCGCAAATATTGGTGTGAGAGCTATTTCAATCAAGGAAACACTGCATGTTGGTGAAGCGCTTATTGAAGAAGAATCATACGACTGGTTCTTGTGGGAGAACAACTCAATTTGGCTCACTAACTTCACACACCATCAGGCTTCCAAGCAGCTCTCAAGGAAACTCAGCTTTCACACTGTAGGCTTAATGCCCTTTGAGTGCCTAGGACTGAAATGAAGCTTGGTGAGCTTCCCACACAAACCAATGCTCCACATGCGGCTTTCACATGCCACCAACTCCACATTCACAGACAACTTCAGCGCCAAAGCTGTTTTCAGATAGCCCTCAATACAAAGGCTCTAGGCGCAAATATTGGTGTGAGGGCTATTTCAATCAAGGAAACACTGCATGTTGGTGAAACACATATTGAAGAAGAATCAGCGGAGTGGTTCTTGTGGGAGAACAACTCCATTTGGCTCACTAACTTCACACACCATCAGGCTTCCAAGCAGCTCTCAAGGAAACTCAGCTTTCACACTCTAGGCTTAATGTCCCTTGAGTGCATTATCTAGGAACAAACCTGGTAGAGCATCCCACACAAACCAATGCTCCACATGCGGGTTTCACATGCCACCAACTCCACATTCTCAGACAACTTCAGCGCCAAAGCCATTTTCAGATAGCCCTCAATACAAAGGCTCTAGGCGCATATATTGGTGTGAGAGCTAATTCAATCAAGGAAACACTGCATGTTGGTGAAGCGCATATTGAAGAAGAATCAGCCGAGTGGTTCTTGTGGGAGAACAACTCCATTTGACTCACTAACTTCACACACCATCAGGCTTCCAAGCAGCTCTCAAGGAAACTCAGCTTTCACACTGTAGGTTTAATGCCCTTTGATTGCCTAGGACTGAAATGAAGCTTGGTGAGATTCCCACACAAACCAATGCTCCACATGCGGGTTTCACATGCCACCAACTCCACATTCTCAGACAACTTCAGCGCCAAAGCCATTTTCAGATAGCCCTCACTACAAAGGCTCTAGGCGCAAATATTGGTGTGAGAGCAAATTCAATCAAGGAAACACTGCATGTTGGTGAAGCGCATATTGAAGAAGAATCAGCCGAGTGGTTCTTGTGGGAGAACAACTCCATTTGGCTCACTAACTTCACACACCATCAGGCTTCCAAGCAGCTCTCAAGGAAACTCAGCTTTCACACTCTAGGCTTAATGCCCCTTGAGTGCATTATCTAGAAACGAACCTGGTAGAGCATCCCACACAAACCAATGCTCCACATGCGGGTTTCACATGCCACCAACTCCACATTCACACACAACTTCCTAGCCCAAGACGTTTTCTGATAGCCCTAAACATAAAGGCACTAGGCGCAAATATTTGTGTGAGAGCTAATTCAATCAAGGAAACACTGCATGTTGGTGAAGCGCATATTGAAGAAGAATCAGCCGAGTGGTTCTTGTGGGAGAACAACACCATTTGGCTCACTAACTTCACACACCATCAGGCTTCCAAGCAGCTCTCAAGGAAACTCAGCTTTCACACTGTAGGTTTAATGCCCTTTGATTGCCTAGGACTGAAATGAAGCTTGGTGAGCTTCCCACACAAACCAATGCTCCACATGCGGGTTTCACATGCCACCAACTCCACATTCTCAGACAACTTCAGCGCCAAAGCCATTTTCAGATAGCCCTCAATACAAAGGCTCTAGGCGCAAATATTGGTGTGAGAGCTAATTCAATCAAGGAAACACTGCATGTTGGTGAAGCGCATATTGAAGAAGAATCAGCCGAGTGGTTCTTGTGGGAGAACAACTCCATTTGGCTCACTAACTTCACACACCATCAGGCTTCCAAGCAGCTCTCAAGGAAACTCAGCTTTCACACTCTAGGCTTAATGCCCCTTGAGTGCATTATCTAGGAACGAACCTGGTAGAGCATCCCACACAAACCAATGCTCCACATGCGGGTTTCACATGCCACCAACTCCACATTCACAGACAACTTCCTAGCCAAAGCCATTTTCAGATAGCCCTCAATACAAAGGCTCTAGGCGCAAATATTGATGTGAGAGCTAATTCAATCAAGGAAACACTGCATGTTGGTGAAGCGCATATTGAAGAAGAATCAGCCGAGTGGTTCTTGTGGGAGAACAACTCCATTTGGCTCACTAACTTCACACACCATCAGGCTTCCAAGCAGCTCTCAAGGATACTCAGTTTTTACACTCTAGGCTTAATGCCCTTTGAGTGCATTATCTAGCAATGAACCTGGTAGAACATCCCACACAAACCAATGCTCCACATGCGGGTTTCACATGCCACCAACTCCACATTCACAGACAACTTCAGCGCCAAAGCCGTTTTCAGATAGCCCTCAATGCAAAGGCTCTAGGCCCAAATATTGTTGTGAGAGCTAATTCAATCAACGAAACACTGCATGTTGGTGAAGCGCATATTGAAGAAGAATCAGCTGAGTGGTTCTTGTGGGAGAACAACTCCATTTGGCTCACTAACTTCACACACCATCAGGCTTCCAAGCAGCTCTCAAGGAAACTCAGCTTTCACACTCTAGGCTTAATGCCCTTTGAGTGCCTAGGACTGAAATGAAGCTTGGTGAGCTTCCCACACAAACCAATGCTCCACATGCGGGTTTCACATGCCACCAACTCCACATTCACAGACAACTTCCTAGCTAAAGCTGTTTTCAGATAGCCCTCAATACAAAGGCTCTAGGCCCAAATATTGGTGTGAGAGCTAATTCAATCAAGGAAACACTGCATGTTGGTGAAGCGCATATTGAGGAAGAATCAGCGGAGTGGTTCTTGTGGGAGAACAACTCCATTTGGCTCACTAACTTCACACACCATCAGGCTTCCAAGCAGCTCTCAAGGAAACTCAGCTTTCACACTCTAGGCTAAATGCCCTTTGAGTGCCTAGGACTGAAATGAACCTTGGTGAGCTTCCCACAGAAACCAATGCTCCACATGCGGGTTTCACATGCCACCAACTCCACATTCACAGACAACTTCAGCACCAAAGCCGTTTCCAGATAGCCCTCAATGCAAAGGCTCTAGGCGGAAATATTGGTGTGAGAGCTAATTCAATCAAGGAAACACTGCATGTTGGTGAAGAGCATATTGAAGAAGAATCAGCCGAGTGGTTCTTGTGGGAGAACAACTCCATTTGGCTCACTAACTTCACACACCATCAGGCTTCCAAGCAGCTCTCAAGGAAACTCAGTTTTCACACTCTAGGCTTAATGCCCTTTGAGTGCATTATCTAGGAATGAACCTGGTAGAACATCCCACACAAACCAATGCTCCACATGCGGGTTTCACATGCCACCAACTCCACATTCACAGACAACTTCAGCGCCAAAGCCGTTTTCAGATAGCCCTCAATGCAAAGGCTCTAGGCCCAAATATTGGTGTGAGAGCTAATTCAATCAAGGAAACACTGCATGTTGGTGAAGCGCATATTGAAGAAGAATCAGCTGAGTGGTTCTTGTGGGAGAACAACTCCATTTGGCTCACTAACTTCACACACCATCAGGCTTCCAAGCAGCTCTCAAGGAAACTCAGCTTTCACACTCTAGGCTTAATGCCCTTTGAGTGCCTAGGACTGAAATGAAGCTTGGTGAGCTTCCCACAGAAACCAATGCTCCACATGCGGGTTTCACATGCCACCAACTCCACATTCACAGACAACTTCCTAGCTAAAGCTGTTTTCAGATAGCCCTCAATACAAAGGCTCTAGGCACAACTATTGGTGTGAGAGCTAATTCAATCAAGGAAACACTGCATGTTGGTGAAGCGCATATTGAGGAAGAATCAGCCGAGTGGTTCTTGTGGGAGAACAACTCCATTTGGCTCACTAACTTCACACACCATCAGGCTTTCAAGCAGCTCTCAAGGAAACTCAGCTTTCACACTATAGGCTAAATGCCCTTTGAGTGCCTAGGACTGAAATGAACCTTGGTGAGCTTCCCACAGAAACCAATGCTCCACATGCGGGTTTCACATGCCACCAACTCCACATTCACAGACAACTTCAGCACCAAAGCCGTTTGCAGATAACCCTCAATACAAAGGCTCTAGGCGCAAATATTGGTGTGAGAGCTAATTCAATCAACAAAATACTGCATTTTGGTGAAGCGCATATTGAAGAAGAATCAGCCGAGTGGTTCTTGTGGGAGAACAACTCCATTTGGCTCACTAACTTCACACACCATCAGGCTTCCAAGCAGCTCTCAAGGAAACTCAGTTTTCACACTCTACGCTTAATGCCCTTTGAGTGCCTACGACTGAAATGAAGCTTGGTGAGTTTCCCACACAAACCAATGCTCCACATGCGGGTTTCACATGCCACCAACTCCACATTCACAGACAAATTCAGCGCCAAAGCCGTTTTCAGATAGCCCTCAACACAAAGGCTCTAGGCGCAAATATTGGTGTGAGAGCTAATTCAATCAAGGAAACACTGCATGTTGGTGGAGCGCATATTGAAGAAGAATCAGCCGACTGGTTCTTGTGGGAGAACAACTCCATTTGGCTCACTAACTTCACACACCATCAGGCTTCCAAGCAGCTCTCAAGGAAACTCAGCTTTCACACTCTAGGCTTAATGCCCTTTGAGTGCATTATCTAGGAACGAACCTGGTAGAGCATCCCACACAAAGCAATGCTCCACACGCGGGTTTCACATGCCACCAACTCCACATTCACAGACAACTTCTTAGCTAAAGCCGTTTTCAGATAGCTCTCAATTCAAAGGCTCAAGGCGCAAATATTGGTGTGAGGGCTAATTCAATCAAGGAAACACTGCATGTTGGTGAAGCGCATATTGAAGAATAATCAGCGGAGTGGTTCTTGTGGGAGAACAACTCCATTTGGCTCACTAACTTCACACACCATCAGGCTTCCAAGCAGCTCTCAAGGAAACTCAGCTTTCACACTGTAGGCTTAATGCCCTTTGAGTGCCTAGGACTGAAATGAAGCTTGGTGAGCTTCCCACACAAAGCAATGCTCCACATGCAGGTTTCACATGCCACCAACTCCACATTCACAGACAACTTTCTAGCCAAAGCCGTTTTCAGATAGCCCTCAATACAAAGGCTCTAGGCGCAAATATTGGTGTGAGAGCTAGTTCAATCAACAAAATACTGCATTTTGGTGAAGCGCATATTGAAGAAGAATCAGCCGAGTGGTTCTTGTGGGAGAACAACTCCATTTGGCTCACTAACTTCACACACCATCAGGCTTCCAAGCAGCTCTCAAGGAAACTCAGTTTTCACACTCTAGGCTTAATGCCCTTTGAGTGCCTAGGACTGAAATGAAGCTTGGTGAGCTTCCCACACAAACCAATGCTCCACATGCGGCTTTCACATGCCACCAACTCCACATTCACAGACAACTTCAGCGCCAAAGCCGTTTTCAGACAGCCCTCAATGCAAAGGCTCTAGGCGCAAATATTGGTGTGAGGGCTATTTCAATCAAGGAAACACTGCATGTTGGTGAAACACATATTGAAGAAGAATCAGCGGAGTGGTTCTTGTGGGAGAACAACTCCATTTGGCTCACTAACTTCACACACCATCAGGCTTCCAAGCAGCTCTCAAGGAAACTCAGCTTTCACACTCTAGGCTTAATGCCCCTTGAGTGCATTATCTAGGAACAAACCTGGTAGAGCATCCCACACAAACCAATGCTCCACATGCGGGTTTCACATGCCACCAACTCCACATTCACAGACAACTTCAGCGCCAAAGCCATTTTCAGATAGCCCTCAATACAAAGGCTCTAGGCGCATATATTGGTGTGAGAGCTAATTCAATCAAGGAAACACTGCATGTTGGTGAAGCGCATATTGAAGAAGAATCAGCCGAGTGGTTCTTGTGGGAGAACAACTCCATTTGACTCACTAACTTCACACACCATCAGGCTTCCAAGCAGCTCTCAAGGAAACTCAGTTTTCACACTGTAGGTTTAATGCCCTTTGATTGCCTAGGACTGAAATGAAGCTTGGTGAGCTTCCCACACAAACCAATGCTCCACATGCGGGTTTCACATGCCACCAACTCCACATTCTCAGACAACTTCAGCGCCAAAGCCATTTTCAGATAGCCCTCACTACAAAGGCTCTAGGCGCAAATATTGGTGTGAGAGCAAATTCAATCAAGGAAACACTGCATGTTGGTGAAGCGCATATTGAAGAAGAATCAGACGAGTGGTTCTTGTGGGAGAACAACTCCATTTGGCTCACTAACTTCACACACCATCAGGCTTCCAAGCAGCTCTCAAGGAAACTCAGCTTTCACACTCTAGGCTTAATGCCCCTTGAGTGCATTATCTAGGAACGAACCTGGTAGAGCATCCCACACAAACCAATGCTCCACATGCGGGTTTCACATGCCACCAACTCCACATTCACAGACAACTTCCTAGCCAAAGCCGTTTTCAGATAGCCCTCAATACAAAGGCTCTAGGCGCAAATATTGATGTGAGAGCTAATTCAATCAAGGAAACACTGCATGTTGGTGAAGCGCATATTGAGGAAGAATCAGCCGAGTGGTTCTTGTGGGAGAACAACTCCATTTGGCTCACTAACTTCACACACCATCAGGCTTCCAAGCAGCTCTCAAGGAAACTCAGCTTTCACACTCTGGGCTTAATGCCCTTTGAGTGCCTAGGACTGAAATGAAGCTTGGTGAGATTCCCACACAAAGCAATGCTCCACATGCGGGTTTCACATGCCACCAACTCCACATTCACAGACAACTTTCTAGCCAAAGCCGTTTTCAGATAGCCCTCAATACAAAGGCTCTAGGCGCAAATATTGGTGTGAGAGCTAATTCAATCAACAAAATACTGCATTTTGGTGAAGCGCATATTGAAGAAGAATCAGCCGAGTGCTTCTTGTGGGAGAACAACTCCATTTGGCTCACTAACTTCACACACCATCAGGCTTCCAAGCAGCTCTCAAGGAAACTCAGTTTTCACACTCTACGCTTAATGCCCTTTGAGTGCCTACGACTGAAATGAAGCTTGGTGACTTTCCCACACAAACCAAAGCTCCACATGCGGGTTTCACATGCCACCAACTCCACATTCACAGACAACTTCAGCGCCAAAGCCGTTTTCAGATAGCCCTCAATGCAAAGTCTCTAGGCGCAAATATTGGTGTGAGAGCTATTTCAATCAAGGAAACACTGCATGTTGGTGAAGCGCATATTGAAGAAGAATCAGCCGACTGGTTCTTGTGGGAGAACAACTCCATTTGGCTCACTAACTTCACACACCATCAGGCTTCCAAGCAGCTTTCAAGGAAACTCCTCTTTCACACTGTAGGCTTAATGCCCTTTGAGTGCCTAGGACTGAAATGAAGCTTGGTGAGCTTCCCACACAAACCAATGCTCCACATGCGGCTTTCACATGCCACCAACTCCACATTCACAGACAACTTAAGCGCCAAAGCCGTTTTCAGATAGCCCTCAATAGAAAGGCTCTAGGTGCAAATATTGGTGTGAGGGCTATTTCAATCAAGGAAACACTGCATGTTGGTGAAACACATATTGAAGAAGAATCAGCGGAGTGGTTCTTGTGGGAGAACAACTCCATTTGGCTCACTAACTTCACACACCATCAGGCTTCCAAGCAGCTCTCAAGGAAACTCAGCTTTCACACTCTAGGCTTAATGCCGCTTGAGTGCATTATCTAGGAACAAACCTGGTAGAGCATCCCACACAAACCAATGCTCCACATGCGGGTTTCACATGCCACCAACTCCACATTCATAGACAACTTCAGCGCCAAAGCCGTTTTCAGATAGCCCTCAACACAAAGGCTCTAGGCGCAAATATTGGTGTGAGAGCTAATTCAATCAAGGAAACACTGCATGTTGGTGGAGCGCATACTGAAGAAGAATCAGCCGACTGGTTCTTGTGGGAGAACAACTCCATTTGGCTCACTAACTTCACACACCATCAGGCTTCCAAGCAGCTCTCAAGGAAACTCAGCTTTCACACTCTAGGCTTAATGCCCTTTGAGTGCATTATCTAGGAACGAAGCTGGTAGAGCATCCCACACAAACCAATGCTCCACACGCGGGTTTCACATGCCACCAACTCCACATTCACAGACAACTTCCTAGCTAAAGCCGTTTTCAGATAGCTCTCAATTCAAAGGCTCAAGGCGCAAATATTGGTGTGAGGGCTAATTCAATCAAGGAAACACTGCATGTTGGTGAAGCGCATATTGAAGAAGAATCAGCCGAGTGGTTCTTGTGGGAGAACAACTCCATTTGGCTCACTAACTTCACACACCATCAGGCTTCCAAGCAGCTCTCAAGGAAACTCAGCTTTCACACTGTAAGTTTAATGCCCTTTGAGTGCCTAGGACTGAAATGAAGCTTGGTGAGCTTCCCACACAAAGCAATGCTCCACATGCAGGTTTCACATGCCACCAACTCCACATTCACAGACAACTTTCTAGCCAAAGCCGTTTTCAGATAGCCCTCAATACAAAGGCTCTAGGCGCAAATATTGGTGTGAGAGCTAATTCAATCAACAAAATACTGCATTTTGGTGAAGCGCATATTGAAGAAGAATCAGCCGAGTGGTTCTTGTGGAGAACAACTCCATTTGGCTCACTAACTTTACACACCATCAGGCTTCCAAGCAGCTCTCAAGGAAACTCAGTTTTCACACTCTAGGCTTAATGCCCTTTGAGTGCCTACGACTGAAATGAAGCTTGGTGAGTTTCCCACACAAACCAATGCTCCCACATGCGGGTTTCACATGCCACCAACTCCACATTCACAGACAACTTCCTAACCAAAGCCGTTTTCAGATAGCCCTCAATGCAAAGGCTCTAGGCGCAAATATTGGTGTGAGAGCTAATTCAATCAAGGAAACACTGCATGTTGGTGAAGCGCATATTGAAGAAGAATCAGCCGACTGGTTCTTGTGGGAGAACAACTCAATTTGGCTCACTAACTTCACACACCATCAGGCTTCCAAGCAGCTCTCAAGGAAACTCAGCTTTCACACTGTAAGTTTAATGCCCTTTGATTGCCTAGGACTGAAATGAAGCTTGGTGAGCTTCCCACACAAACCAATGCTCCACATGCGGGTTTCACATGCCACCAACTCCACATTCTCAGACAACTTCAGCGCCAAAGCCATTTTCAGATAGCCCTCACTACAAAGGCTCTAGGCGCAAATATTGGTGTGAGAGCTAATTCAATCAAGGAAACACTGCATGTTGGTGAAGCGCATATTGAAGAAGAATCAGCCGAGTGGTTCTTGTGGGAGAACAACTCCATTTGGCTCACTAACTTCACACACCATCAGGCTTCCAAGCAGCTCTCAAGGAAACTCAGCTTTCACACTCTAGGCTTAATGCCCTTTGAGTGCCTAGGACTGAAATGAAGCTTGGTGAGCTTCCCACACAAACCAATGCTCCACATGCGGGTTTCACATGCCACCAACTCCACATTCACAGACAACTTCCTAGCCAAAGCCGTTTTCACATAGCCCTCACTACAAAGGCTCTAGGCGCAAATATTGGTGTGACAGCTTATTCAATCAAAGAAACACTGCATGTTGGTGAAGCGCATATTGAAGAAGAATCAGCCGAGTGGTTCTTGGGGAGAACAACTCCATTTGGCTCACTAACTTCACACACCATCAGGCTTCCAAGCAGCTCTCAAGGAAATTCCGCTTTCACACTCTAGGCTTAATGCCCTTTGAGTGCCTACGACTGAAATGAAGCTTGGTGAGCTTCCCACACAAACTAATGCTCCACATGCGGGTTTCACATGCCACCAACTCCACATTCACAGACAACTTCAGCGCCAAAGCCGTTTTCAGATAGCCCTCAATACAAAGGCTCTAGGCGCAAATATTGGTGTGAGAGCTAATTCAATCAAGGAAACACTGCATGTTGGTGAAACACATATTGAAGAAGAATCAGCGGAGTGGTTCTTGTGGGAGAACAACTCCATTTGGCTCACTAACTTCACACACCATCAGGCTTCCAAGCAGCTCTCAAGGAAACTCAGCTTTCACACTCTAGGCTTAATGCCCCTTGAGTGCATTATCTAGGAACAAACCTGGTAGAGCATCCCACACAAACCAATGCTCCACATGCGGGTTTCACATGCCACCAACTCCACATTCTCAGACAACTTCAGCGCCAAAGCCATTTTCAGATAGCCCTCAATACAAAGGCTCTAGGCGCAAATATTGGTGTGAGAGCTAATTCAATCAAGGAAACACTGCATGTTGGTGAAGCGCATATTGAAGAAGAATCAGCCGAGTGGTTCTTGTGGGAGAACAACTCCATTTGACTCACTAACTTCACACACCATCAGGCTTCCAAGCAGCTCTCAAGGAAACTCAGCTTTCACACTGTAAGTTTAATGCCCTTTGATTGCCTAGGACTGAAATGAAGCTTGGTGAGCTTCCCACACAAACCAATGCTCCACATGCGGGTTTCACATGCCACCAACTCCACATTCTCAGACAACTTCAGCGCCAAAGCCATTTTCAGATAGCCCTCACTACAAAGGCTCTAGGCGCAAATATTGGTGTGAGAGCTAATTCAATCAAGGAAACACTGCATGTTGGTGAAGCGCATATTGAAGAAGAATCAGCCGAGTGGTTCTTGTGGGAGAACAACTCCATTTGGCTCACTAACTTCACACACCATCAGGCTTCCAAGCAGCTCTCAAGGAAACTCAGCTTTCACACTCTAGGCTTAATGCCCCTTGAGTGCATTATCTAGGAACGAACCTGGTAGAGCATCCCACACAAACCAATGCTCCACATGCGGGTTTCACATGCCACCAACTCCACATTCACAGACAACTTCCTAGCCAAAGCCGTTTTCAGATAGCCCTCAATACAAAGGCTCTAGGCGCAAATATTGGTGTGAGAGCTAATTCAATCAACAAAATACTGCATTTTGGTGAAGCGCATATTGAAGAAGAATCAGCCGAGTGGTTCTTGTGGGAGAACAACTCCATTTGGCTCACTAACTTCACACACCATCAGGCTTCCAAGCAGCTCTCAAGGAAACTCAGTTTTCACACTCTACGCTTAATGCCCTTTGAGTGCCTAGGACTGAAATGAAGCTTGGTGAGTTTCCCACACAAACCAATGCTCCACATGCGGGTTTCACATGCCACCAACTCCACATTCACAGACAACTTCAGCGCCAAAGCCGTTTTCAGATAGCCCTCAATGCAAAGTCTCTAGGCGCAAATATTGATGTGAGAGCAAATTCAATCAAGGAAACACTGCATGTTGGTGAAGCGCATATTGAAGAAGAATCATACGACTGGTTCTTGTGGGAGAACAACTCAATTTGGCTCACTAACTTCACACACCATCAGGCTTCCAAGCAGCTTTCAAGGAAACTCCTCTTTCACACTGTAGGCTTAATGCACTTTGAGTGCCTAGGACTGAAATGAAGCTTGGTGAGCTTCCCACACATACCAATGCTCCACATGCGGCTTTCACATGCACCAACTCCACATTCACAGACAACTTCAGCGCCAAAGCCGTTTCAGATAGCCCTCAATACAAAGGCTCTAGGCGCAAATATTGGTGTGAGGGCTATTTCAATCAAGGAAACACTGCATGTTGGTGAAACACATATTGAAGAAGAATCAGCGGAGTGGTTCTTGTGGGAGAACAACTCCATTTGGCTCACTAACTTCACACACCATCAGGCTTCCAAGCAGCTC
>NW_026700799.1:0-31075 GCF_030435755.1 Ochotona princeps | reverse complement strand
GACTGAAATGAAGCTTGGTCAGCATCCCACACAAACGCATGCTCCACATGCGGGTTTCACATGCCACCAACTCCACATTCACAGGCAACTTCAGCGCCACAGCCGTTTTCAGATAGCCCTCAATGCAAAGGCTCTAGACGCAAATATTGGTGTGAGAGCTAATTCAATCAAGGAAACACTGCATGTTGGTGAAGGGCATATTGAAGAAGGATCAGCCGAGTGGTTCTTGTGGGAGAACAACTCCATTTGGCTCACTAACTTCACACACCATCAGGCTTCCAAGCAGCTCTCAAGGAAACTCAGTTTTCACACTCTTTGCTTAGTGCCCTTTGAGTGCATTATCTAGGAATGAACCTGTAGAGCATCCCACACAAACGCATGCTCCACATGCGGGTTTCACATGCCACCAACTCCACATTCACAGGCAACTTCAGCGCCATAGCCGTTTTCAGATAGCCCTCAATGCAAAGGCTCTAGACGCAAATATTGGTGTGAGAGCTAATTCAATCAAGGAAACACTGCATGTTGGTGAAGGGCATATTGAAGAAGGATCAGCCGAGTGGTTCTTGTGGGAGAACAACTCCATTTGGCTCACTAACTTCACACACCATCAGGCTTCCAAGCAGCTCTCAAGGAAACTCAGTTTTCACACTCTATGCTTAGTGCTCTTTGTGTGCCCAGGACTGAAATGAAACTTGGTCAGCATCCCACACAAACGAATGCTCCACATGCGGGTTTCACATGCCACCAACTCCACATTCACAGGCAACTTCAGCGCCACAGCCGTTTTCAGATAGCCCTCAATGCAAAGGCTCTAGACGCAAATATTGGTGTGAGAGCTAATTCAATCAAGGAAACACTGCATGTTGGTGAAGGGCATATTGAAGAAGGATCAGCCGAGTGGTTCTTGTGGGAGAACAACTCCATTTGGCTCACTAACTTCACACACCATCAGGCTTCCAAGCAGCTCTCAAGGAAACTCAGTTTTCACACTCTATGCTTAGTGCCCTTTGAGTGCATTATCTAGGAATGAACCTGGTAGAGCATCCCACACAAACGAATGCTCCACATGCGGGTTTCACATGCCACCAACTCCACATTCACAGGCAACTTCAGCGCCACAGCCGTTTTCAGATAGCCCTCAATGCAAAGGCTCTAGACGCAAATATTGGTGTGAGAGCTAATTCAATCAAGGAGACACTGCATGTTGGTGAAGGGCATATTGAAGAAGGATCAGCCGAGTGGTTCTTGTGGGAGAACAACTCCATTTGGCTCACTAACTTCACACACCATCAGGCTTCCAAGCAGCTCTCAAGGAAACTCAGTTTTCACACTCTATGCTTAGTGCTCTTTGTGTGCCCAGGACTGAAATGAAACTTGGTCAGCATCCCACACAAACGAATGCTCCACATGCGGGTTTCACATGCCACCAACTCCACATTCACAGGCAACTTCAGCGCCACAGCCGTTTTCAGATAGCCCTCAATGCAAAGGCTCTAGACGCAAATATTGGTGTGAGAGCTAATTCAATCAAGGAAACACTGCATGTTGGTGAAGGGCATATTGAAGAAGGATCAGCCGAGTGGTTCTTGTGGGAGAACAACTCCATTTGGCTCACTAACTTCACACACCATCAGGCTTCCAAGCAGCTCTCAAGGAAACTCAGTTTTCACACTCTATGCTTAGTGCCCTTTGAGTGCATTATCTAGGAATGAACCTGGTAGAGCATCCCACACAAACGAATGCTCCACATGCGGGTTTCACATGCCACCAACTCCACATTCACAGGCAACTTCAGCGCCACAGCCGTTTTCAGATAGCCCTCAATGCAAAGGCTCTAGACGCAAATATTGGTGTGAGAGCTAATTCAATCAAGGAGACACTGCTTGGTGAAGGGCATATTGAAGAAGGATCAGCCGAGTGGTTCTTGTGGGAGAACAACTCCATTTGGCTCACTAACTTCACACACCATCAGGCTTCCAAGCAGCTCTTAAGGAAACTCAATTTTCACACTCTTTGCTTAGTGCCCTTTGAGTGCATTATCTAGGAATGAACCTGGTACAGCATCCACACAAACGCATGCTCCACATGCGGGTTTCACATGCCACCAACTCCACATTCACAGGCAACTTCAGCGCCACAGCCGTTTTCAGATAGCCCTCAATGCAAAGGCTCTAGACGCAAATATTGGTGTGAGAGCTAATTCAATCAAGGAAACACTGCATGTTGGTGAAGGGCATATTGAAGAAGGATCAGCCGAGTGGTTCTTGTGGGAGAACAACTCCATTTGGCTCACTAACTTCACACACCATCAGGCTTCCAAGCAGCTCTCAAGGAAACTCAATTTTCACACTCTTTGCTTAGTGCCCTTTGAGTGCATTATCTAGGAATGAACCTGGTAGAGCATCCCACACAAACGCATGCTCCACATGCGGGTTTCACATGCCACCAACTCCACATTCACAGGCAACTTCAGCGCCATAGCCGTTTTCAGATAGCCCTCAATGCAAAGGCTCTAGACGCAAATATTGGTGTGAGAGCTAATTCAATCAAGGAAACACTGCATGTTGGTGAAGGGCATATTGAAGAAGGATCAGCCGAGTGGTTCTTGTGGGAGAACAACTCCATTTGGCTCACTAACTTCACACACCATCAGGCTTCCAAGCAGCTCTCAAGGAAACTCAGTTTTCACACTCTATGCTTAGTGCCCTTTGAGTGCATTATCTAGGAATGAACCTGGTAGAGCATCCCACACAAACGAATGCTCCACATGCGGGTTTCACATGCCACCAACTCCACATTCACAGGCAACTTCAGCGCCACAGCCGTTTTCAGATAGCCCTCAATGCAAAGGCTCTAGACGCAAATATTGGTGTGAGAGCTAATTCAATCAAGGAAACACTGCATGTTGGTGAAGGGCATATTGAAGAAGGATCAGCCGAGTGGTTCTTGTGGGAGAACAACTCCATTTGGCTCACTAACTTCACACACCATCAGGCTTCCAAGCAGCTCTCAAGGAAACTCAGTTTTCACACTCTATGCTTAGTGCTCTTTGTGTGCCCAGGACTGAAATGAAACTTGGTCAGCATCCCACACAAACGAATGCTCCACATGCGGGTTTCACATGCCACCAACTCCACATTCACAGGCAACTTCAGCGCCACAGCCGTTTTCAGATAGCCCTCAATGCAAAGGCTCTAGACGCAAATATTGGTGTGAGAGCTAATTCAATCAAGGAAACACTGCATGTTGGTGAAGGGCATATTGAAGAAGGATCAGCCGAGTGGTTCTTGTGGGAGAACAACTCCATTTGGCTCACTAACTTCACACACCATCAGGCTTCCAAGCAGCTCTCAAGGAAACTCAGTTTTCACACTCTATGCTTAGTGCCCTTTGAGTGCATTATCTAGGAATGAACCTGGTAGAGCATCCCACACAAACGAATGCTCCACATGCGGGTTTCACATGCCACCAACTCCACATTCACAGGCAACTTCAGCGCCACAGCCGTTTTCAGATAGCCCTCAATGCAAAGGCTCTAGACGCAAATATTGGTGTGAGAGCTAATTCAATCAAGGAAACACTGCATGTTGGTGAAGGGCATATTGAAGAAGGATCAGCCGAGTGGTTCTTGTGGGAGAACAACTCCATTTGGCTCACTAACTTCACACACCATCAGGCTTCCAAGCAGCTCTCAAGGAAACTCAGTTTTCACACTCTATGCTTAGTGCTCTTTGTGTGCCCAGGACTGAAATGAAGCTTGGTCAGCATCCCACACAAACGCATGCTCCACATGCGGGTTTCACATGCCACCAACTCCACATTCACAGGCAACTTCAGCGCCACAGCCGTTTTCAGATAGCCCTCAATGCAAAGGCTCTAGACGCAAATATTGGTGTGAGAGCTAATTCAATCAAGGAAACACTGCATGTTGGTGAAGGGCATATTGAAGAAGGATCAGCCGAGTGGTTCTTGTGGGAGAACAACTCCATTTGGCTCACTAACTTCACACACCATCAGGCTTCCAAGCAGCTCTCAAGGAAACTCAGTTTTCACACTCTTTGCTTAGTGCCCTTTGAGTGCATTATCTAGGAATGAACCTGGTAGAGCATCCCACACAAACGCATGCTCCACATGCGGGTTTCACATGCCACCAACTCCACATTCACAGGCAACTTCAGCGCCATAGCCGTTTTCAGATAGCCCTCAATGCAAAGGCTCTAGACGCAAATATTGGTGTGAGAGCTAATTCAATCAAGGAAACACTGCATGTTGGTGAAGGGCATATTGAAGAAGGATCAGCCGAGTGGTTCTTGTGGGAGAACAACTCCATTTGGCTCACTAACTTCACACACCATCAGGCTTCCAAGCAGCTCTCAAGGAAACTCAGTTTTCACACTCTATGCTTAGTGCCCTTTGTGTGCCCAGGACTGAAATGAAGCTTGGTCAGCATCCCACACAAAAGAATGCTCCACACGCGGGTTTCACATGCCACCAACTCCACATTCACAGGCAACTTCAGCGCCACAGCCGTTTTCAGATAGCCCTCAATGCAAAGGCTCTAGACGCAAATATTGGTGTGAGAGCTAATTCAATCAAGGAAACACTGCATGTTGGTGAAGGGCATATTGAAGAAGGATCAGCCGAGTGGTTCTTGTGGGAGAACAACTCCATTTGGCTCACTAACTTCACACACCATCAGGCTTCCAAGCAGCTCTCAAGGAAACTCAGTTTTCACACTCTATGCTTAGTGCCCTTTGAGTGCATTATCTAGGAATGAACCTGGTAGAGCATCCCACACAAACGAATGCTCCACATGCGGGTTTCACATGCCACCAACTCCACATTCACAGGCAACTTCAGCGCCACAGCCGTTTTCAGATAGCCCTCAATGCAAAGGCTCTAGACGCAAATATTGGTGTGAGAACTAATTCAATCAAGGAGACACTGCATGTTGGTGAAGGGCATATTGAAGAAGGATCAGCCGAGTGGTTCTTGTGGGAGAACAACTCCATTTGGCTCACTAACTTCACACACCATCAGGCTTCCAAGCAGCTCTTAAGGAAACTCAATTTTCACACTCTTTGCTTAGTGCCCTTTGAGTGCATTATCTAGGAATGAACCTGGTACAGCATCCCACACAAACGCATGCTCCACATGCGGGTTTCACATGCCACCAACTCCACATTCACAGGCAACTTCAGCGCCACAGCCGTTTTCAGATAGCCCTCAATGCAAAGGCTCTAGACGCAAATATTGGTGTGAGAGCTAATTCAATCAAGGAAACACTGCATGTTGGTGAAGGGCATATTGAAGAAGGATCAGCCGAGTGGTTCTTGTGGGAGAACAACTCCATTTGGCTCACTAACTTCACACACCATCAGGCTTCCAAGCAGCTCTCAAGGAAACTCAATTTTCACACTCTTTGCTTAGTGCCCTTTGAGTGCATTATCTAGGAATGAACCTGGTAGAGCATCCCACACAAACGCATGCTCCACATGCGGGTTTCACATGCCACCAACTCCACATTCACAGGCAACTTCAGCGCCATAGCCGTTTTCAGATAGCCCTCAATGCAAAGGCTCTAGACGCAAATATTGGTGTGAGAGCTAATTCAATCAAGGAAACACTGCATGTTGGTGAAGGGCATATTGAAGAAGGATCAGCCGAGTGGTTCTTGTGGGAGAACAACTCCATTTGGCTCACTAACTTCACACACCATCAGGCTTCCAAGCAGCTCTCAAGGAAACTCAGTTTTCACACTCTATGCTTAGTGCCCTTTGTATGGCTAGGACTGAAATGAACCTGGTAGAGCATCCCACACAAATGAATGCTCCACATGCGGGTTTCACATGCCACCAACTCCACATTCACAGGCAACTTCAGCGCCACAGCCCTTTTCAGATAGCCCTCAATGCAAAGGCTCTAGACGCAAATATTGGTGTGAGAGCTAATTCAATCAAGGAAACACTGCATGTTGGTGAAGGGCATATTGAAGAAGGATCAGCCGAGTGGTTCTTGTGGGAGAACAACTCCATTTGGCTCACTAACTTCACACACCATCAGGCTTCCAAGCAGCTCTCAAGGAAACTCAGTTTTCACACTCTATGCTTAGTGCTCTTTGTGTGCCCAGGACTGAAATTAAACTTGGTCAGCATCCCACACAAACGAATGCTCCACACGCGGGTTTCACATGCCACCAACTCCACATTCACAGGCAACTTCAGCGCCACAGCCGTTTTCAGATAGCCCTCAATGCAAAGGCTCTAGACGCAAATATTGGTGTGAGAGCTAATTCAATCAAGGAAACACTGCATGTTGGTGAAGGGCATATTGAAGAAGGATCAGCCGAGTGGTTATGGTGGGAGAACAACTCCATTTGGCTCACTAACTTCACACACCATCAGGCTTCCAAGCAGCTCTCAAGGAAACTCAGTTTTCACACTCTATGCTTAGTGCCCTTTGAGTGCATTATCTAGGAATGAACCTGGTAGAGCATCCCACTCAAACGAATGCTCCACATGCGGGTTTCACATGCCACCAACTCCACATTCACAGGCAACTTCAGCGCCACAGCCGTTTTCAGATAGCCCTCAATGCAAAGGCTCTAGACGCAAATATTGGTGTGAGAGCTAATTCAATCAAGGAAACACTGCATGTTGGTGAAGGGCATATTGAAGAAGGATCAGCCGAGTGGTTCTTGTGGGAGAACAACTCCATTTGGCTCACTAACTTCACACACCATCAGGCTTCCAAGCAGCTCTCAAGGAAACTCAGTTTTCACACTCTATGCTTAGTGCCCTTTGAGTGCATTATCTAGGAATGAACCTGGTAGAGCATCCCACACAAACGAATGCTCCACATGCGGGTTTCACATGCCACCAACTCCACATTCACAGGCAACTTCAGCGCCACAGCCGTTTCAGATAGCCCTCAATGCAAAGGCTCTAGATGCAAATATTGGTGTGAGAGCTAATTCAATCAAGGAAACACTGCATGTTGGTGAAGGGCATATTGAAGAAGGATCAGCCGAGTGGTTCATGTGGGAGAACAACTCCATTTGGCTCACTAACTTTACACACCATCAGGCTTCCAAGCAGCTCTCAAGGAAACTCAGTTTTCACACTCTATGCTTAGTGCCCTTTGTATGGCTAGGACTGAAATGAACCTGGTAGAGCATCCCACACAAACGAATGCTCCACATGCGGGTTTCACATGCCACCAACTCCACATTCACAGGCAACTTCAGCGCCACAGCCGTTTTCAGATAGCCCTCAATGCAAAGGCTCTAGACGCAAATATTGGTGTGAGAGCTAATTCAATCAAGGAAACACTGCATGTTGGTGAAGGGCATATTGAAGAAGGATCAGCCGAGTGGTTCTTGTGGGAGAACAACTCCATTTGGCTCACTAACTTCACACACCATCAGGCTTCCAAGCAGCTCTCAAGGAAACTCAGTTTTCACACTCTATGCTTAGTGCTCTTTGTGTGCCCAGGACTGAAATGAAACTTGGTCAGCATCCCACACAAACGAATGCTCCACACGCGGGTTTCACATGCCACCAACTCCACATTCACAGGCAACTTCAGCGCCACAGCCGTTTTCAGATAGCCCTCAATGCAAAGGCTCTAGACGCAAATATTGGTGTGAGAGCTAATTCAATCAAGGAGACACTGCATGTTGGTGAAGGGCATATTGAAGAAGGATCAGCCGAGTGGTTCTTGTGGGAGAACAACTCCATTTGGCTCACTAACTTCACACACCATCAGGCTTCCAAGCAGCTCTCAAGGAAACTCAGTTTTCACACTCTATGCTTAGTGCCCTTTGAGTGCATTATCTAGGAATGAACCTGGTAGAGCATCCCACACAAACAAATGCTCCACATGCAGGTTTCACATGCCACCAACTCCACATTCACAGGCAACTTCAGCGCCACAGCCGTTTTCAGATAGCCCTCAATGCAAAGGCTCTAGACGCAAATATTGGTGTGAGAGCTAATTCAATCAAGGAAACACTGCCTGTTGGTGAAGGGCATATTGTAAGAAGGATCAGCCGAGTGGTTCTTGTGGGAGAACAACTCCATTTGGCTCACTAACTTCACACACCATCAGGCTTCCAAGCAGCTCTCAAGGAAACTCAGTTTTCACACTCTATGCTTAGTGCCCTTTGTATGGCTAGGACTGAAATGAACCTGGTAGAGCATCCCACACAAACGAATGCTCCACATGCGGGTTTCACATGCCACCAACTCCACATTCACAGGCAACTTCAGCGCCACAGCCGTTTTCAGATAGCCCTCAATGCAAAGGCTCTAGACGCAAATATTTGTGTGAGAGCTAATTCAATCAAGGAAACACTGCATGTTGGTGAAGGGCATATTGAAGAAGGATCAGCCGAGTGGTTCTTGTGGGAGAACAACTCCATTTGGCTCACTAACTTCACACACCATCAGGCCTCCAAGCAGCTCTCAAGGAAACTCAGTTTTCACACTCTATGCTTAGTGCTCTTTGTGTGCCCAGGACTGAAATGAAACTTGGTCAGCATCCCACACAAACGAATGCTCCACACGCGGGTTTCACATGCCACCAACTCCACATTCACAGGCAACTTCAGCGCCACAGCCGTTTTCAGATAGCCCTCAATGCAAAGGCTCTAGACGCAAATATTGGTGTGAGAGCTAATTCAATCAAGGAAACACTGCATGTTGGTGAAGGGCATATTGAAGAAGGATCAGCCGAGTGGTTATGGTGGGAGAACAACTCCATTTGGCTCACTAACTTCACACACCATCAGGCTTCCAAGCAGCTCTCAAGGAAACTCAGTTTTCACACTCTATGCTTAGTGCCCTTTGAGTGCATTATCTAGGAATGAAGCTGGTAGAGCATCCCACACAAACGAATGCTCCACATGCGGGTTTCACATGCCACCAACTCCACATTCACAGGCAACTTCAGCGCCACAGCCGTTTTCAGATAGCCCTCAATGCAAAGGCTCTAGACGCAAATATTGGTGTGAGAGCTAATTCAATCAAGGAAACACTGCATGTTGGTGAAGGGCATATTGAAGAAGGATCAGCCGAGTGGTTCTTGTGGGAGAACAACTCCATTTGGCTCACTAACTTCACACACCATCAGGCTTCCAAGCAGCTCTCAAGGAAACTCAGTTTTCACACTCTATGCTTAGTGCCCTTTGTATGGCTAGGACTGAAATGAACCTGGTAGAGCATCCCACACAAATGAATGCTCCACATGCGGGTTTCACATGCCACCAACTCCACATTCACAGGCAACTTCAGCGCCACAGCCCTTTTCAGATAGCCCTCAATGCAAAGGCTCTAGACGCAAATATTGGTGTGAGAGCTAATTCAATCAAGGAAACACTGCATGTTGGTGAAGGGCATATTGAAGAAGGATCAGCCGAGTGGTTCTTGTGGGAGAACAACTCCATTTGGCTCACTAACTTCACACACCATCAGGCTTCCAAGCAGCTCTCAAGGAAACTCAGTTTTCACACTCTATGCTTAGTGCTCTTTGTGTGCCCAGGACTGAAATTAAACTTGGTCAGCATCCCACACAAACGAATGCTCCACACGCGGGTTTCACATGCCACCAACTCCACATTCACAGGCAACTTCAGCGCCACAGCCGTTTTCAGATAGCCCTCAATGCAAAGGCTCTAGACGCAAATATTGGTGTGAGAGCTAATTCAATCAAGGAAACACTGCATGTTGGTGAAGGGCATATTGAAGAAGGATCAGCCGAGTGGTTATGGTGGGAGAACAACTCCATTTGGCTCACTAACTTCACACACCATCAGGCTTCCAAGCAGCTCTCAAGGAAACTCAGTTTTCACACTCTATGCTTAGTGCCCTTTGAGTGCATTATCTAGGAATGAACCTGGTAGAGCATCCCACACAAACAAATGCTCCACATGCGGCTTTCACATGCCTCCAACTCCACATTCACAGGCAACTTCAGCGCCACAGCCGTTTTCAGATAGCCCTCAATGCAAAGGCTCTAGACGCAAATATTGGTGTGAGAGCTAATTCAATCAAGGAAACACTGCATGTTGGTGAAGGGCATATTGAAGAAGGATCAGCCGAGTGGTTCTTGTGGGAGAACAACTCCATTTGGCTCACTAACTTCACACACCATCAGGCTTCCAAGCAGCTCTCAAGGAAACTCAGTTTTCACACTCTATGCTTAGTGCCCTTTGAGTGCATTATCTAGGAATGAACCTGGTAGAGCATCCCACACAAACGAATGCTCCACATGCGGGTTTCACATGCCACCAACTCCACATTCACAGGCAACTTCAGCGCCACAGCCGTTTTCAGATAGCCCTCAATGCAAAGGCTCTAGATGCAAATATTGGTGTGAGAGCTAATTCAATCAAGGAAACACTGCATGTTGGTGAAGGGCATATTGAAGAAGGATCAGCCGAGTGGTTCATGTGGGAGAACAACTCCATTTGGCTCACTAACTTTACACACCATCAGGCTTCCAAGCAGCTCTCAAGGAAACTCAGTTTTCACACTCTATGCTTAGTGCCCTTTGTATGGCTAGGACTGAAATGAACCTGGTAGAGCATCCCACACAAACGAATGCTCCACATGCGGGTTTCACATGCCACCAACTCCACATTCACAGGCAACTTCAGAGCCACAGCCGTTTTCAGATAGCCCTCAATGCAAAGGCTCTAGACGCAAATATTGGTGTGAGAGCTAATTCAATCAAGGAAACACTGCATGTTGGTGAAGGGCATATTGAAGAAGGATCAGCCGAGTGGTTCTTGTGGGAGAACAACTCCATTTGGCTCACTAACTTCACACACCATCAGGCTTCCAAGCAGCTCTCAAGGAAACTCAGTTTTCACACTCTATGCTTAGTGCTCTTTGTGTGCCCAGGACTGAAATGAAACTTGGTCAGCATCCCACACAAACGAATGCTCCACACGCGGGTTTCACATGCCACCAACTCCACATTCACAGGCAACTTCAGCGCCACAGCCGTTTTCAGATAGCCCTCAATGCAAAGGCTCTAGACGCAAATATTGGTGTGAGAGCTAATTCAATCAAGGAGACACTGCATGTTGGTGAAGGGCATATTGAAGAAGGATCAGCCGAGTGGTTCTTGTGGGAGAACAACTCCATTTGGCTCACTAACTTCACACACCATCAGGCTTCCAAGCAGCTCTCAAGGAAACTCAGTTTTCACACTCTATGCTTAGTGCCCTTTGAGTGCATTATCTAGGAATGAACCTGGTAGAGCATCCCACACAAACGAATGCTCCACATGCAGGTTTCACATGCCACCAACTCCACATTCACAGGCAACTTCAGCGCCACAGCCCTTTTCAGATAGCCCTCAATGCAAAGGCTCTAGACGCAAATATTGGTGTGAGAGCTAATTCAATCAAGGAAACACTGCCTGTTGGTGAAGGGCATATTGAAGAAGGATCAGCCGAGTGGTTCTTGTGGGAGAACAACTCCATTTGGCTCACTAACTTCACACACCATCAGGCTTCCAAGCAGCTCTCAAGGAAACTCAGTTTTCACACTCTATGCTTAGTGCCCTTTGTATGGCTAGGACTGAAATGAACCTGGTAGAGCATCCCACACAAACGAATGCTCCACATGCGGGTTTCACATGCCACCAACTCCACATTCACAGGCAACTTCAGCGCCACAGCCGTTTTCAGATAGCCCTCAATGCAAAGGCTCTAGACGCAAATATTGGTGTGAGAGCTAATTCAATCAAGGAAACACTGCATGTTGGTGAAGGGCATATTGAAGAAGGATCAGCCGAGTGGTTCTTGTGGGAGAACAACTCCATTTGGCTCACTAACTTCACACACCATCAGGCCTCCAAGCAGCTCTCAAGGAAACTCAGTTTTCACACTCTATGCTTAGTGCTCTTTGTGTGCCCAGGACTGAAATGAAACTTGGTCAGCATCCCACACAAACGAATGCTCCACACGCGGGTTTCACATGCCACCAACTCCACATTCACAGGCAACTTCAGCGCCACAGCCGTTTTCAGATAGCCCTCAATGCAAAGGCTCTAGACGCAAATATTGGTGTGAGAGCTAATTCAATCAAGGAAACACTGCATGTTGGTGAAGGGCATATTGAAGAAGGATCAGCCGAGTGGTTATGGTGGGAGAACAACTCCATTTGGCTCACTAACTTCACACACCATCAGGCTTCCAAGCAGCTCTCAAGGAAACTCAGTTTTCACACTCTATGCTTAGTGCCCTTTGAGTGCATTATCTAGGAATGAACCTGGTAGAGCATCCCACACAAACGAATGCTCCACATGCGGGTTTCACATGCCACCAACTCCACATTCACAGGCAACTTCAGCGCCACAGCCGTTTTCAGATAGCCCTCAATGCAAAGGCTCTAGACGCAAATATTGGTGTGAGAGCTAATTCAATCAAGGAAACACTGCATGTTGGTGAAGGGCATATTGAAGAAGGATCAGCCGAGTGGTTCTTGTGGGAGAACAACTCCATTTGGCTCACTAACTTTACACACCATCAGGCTTCCAAGCAGCTCTCAAGGAAACTCAGTTTTCACACTCTATGCTTAGTGCCCTTTGTATGGCTAGGACTGAAATGAACCAGGTAGAGCATCCCACACAAACGAATGCTCCACATGCGGGTTTCACATGCCACCAACTCCACATTCACAGGCAACTTCAGCGCCACAGCCGTTTTCAGATAGCCCTCAATGCAAAGGCTCTAGACGCAAATATTGGTGTGAGAGCTAATTCAATCAAGGAAACACTGCATGTTGGTGAAGGGCATATTGAAGAAGGATCAGCCGAGTGGTTCTTGTGGGAGAACAACTCCATTTGGCTCACTAACTTCACACACCATCAGGCTTCCAAGCAGCTCTCAAGGAAACTCAGTTTTCACACTCTATGCTTAGTGCTCTTTGTGTGCCCAGGACTGAAATTAAACTTGGTCAGCATCCCACACAAACGAATGCTCCACACGCGGGTTTCACATGCCACCAACTCCACATTCACAGGCAACTTCAGCGCCACAGCCGTTTTCAGATAGCCCTCAATGCAAAGGCTCTAGACGCAAATATTGGTGTGAGAGCTAATTCAATCAAGGAAACACTGCATGTTGGTGAAGGGCATATTGAAGAAGGATCAGCCGAGTGGTTATGGTGGGAGAACAACTCCATTTGGCTCACTAACTTCACACACCATCAGGCTTCCAAGCAGCTCTCAAGGAAACTCAGTTTTCACACTCTATGCTTAGTGCCCTTTGTATGGCTAGGACTGAAATGAACCTGGTAGAGCATCCCACACAAACGAATGCTCCACATGCGGGTTTCACATGCCACCAACTCCACATTCACAGGCAACTTCAGAGCCACAGCCGTTTTCAGATAGCCCTCAATGCAAAGGCTCTAGACGCAAATATTGGTGTGAGAGCTAATTCAATCAAGGAAACACTGCATGTTGGTGAAGGGCATATTGAAGAAGGATCAGCCGAGTGGTTCTTGTGGGAGAACAACTCCATTTGGCTCACTAACTTCACACACCATCAGGCTTCCAAGCAGCTCTCAAGGAAACTCAGTTTTCACACTCTATGCTTAGTGCTCTTTGTGTGCCCAGGACTGAAATGAAACTTGGTCAGCATCCCACACAAACGAATGCTCCACACGCGGGTTTCACATGCCACCAACTCCACATTCACAGGCAACTTCAGCGCCACAGCCGTTTTCAGATAGCCCTCAATGCAAAGGCTCTAGACGCAAATATTGGTGTGAGAGCTAATTCAATCAAGGAGACACTGCATGTTGGTGAAGGGCATATTGAAGAAGGATCAGCCGAGTGGTTCTTGTGGGAGAACAACTCCATTTGGCTCACTAACTTCACACACCATCAGGCTTCCAAGCAGCTCTCAAGGAAACTCAGTTTTCACACTCTATGCTTAGTGCCCTTTGAGTGCATTATCTAGGAATGAACCTGGTAGAGCATCCCACACAAACGAATGCTCCACATGCGGGTTTCACATGCCACCAACTCCACATTCACAGGCAACTTCAGCGCCACAGCCCTTTTCAGATAGCCCTCAATGCAAAGGCTCTAGACGCAAATATTGGTGTGAGAGCTAATTCAATCAAGGAAACACTGCCTGTTGGTGAAGGGCATATTGAAGAAGGATCAGCCGAGTGGTTCTTGTGGGAGAACAACTCCATTTGGCTCACTAACTTCACACACCATCAGGCTTCCAAGCAGCTCTCAAGGAAACTCAGTTTTCACACTCTATGCTTAGTGCCCTTTGTATGGCTAGGACTGAAATGAACATGGTAGAGCATCCCACACAAACGAATGCTCCACATGCGGGTTTCACATGCCACCAACTCCACATTCACAGGCAACTTCAGCGCCACAGCCGTTTTCAGATAGCCCTCAATGCAAAGGCTCTAGACGCAAATATTGGTGTGAGAGCTAATTCAATCAAGGAAACACTGCATGTTGGTGAAGGGCATATTGAAGAAGGATCAGCCGAGTGGTTCTTGTGGGAGAACAACTCCATTTGGCTCACTAACTTCACACACCATCAGGCCTCCAAGCAGCTCTCAAGGAAACTCAGTTTTCACACTCTATGCTTAGTGCTCTTTGTGTGCCCAGGACTGAAATTAAACTTGGTCAGCATCCCACACAAACGAATGCTCCACACGCGGGTTTCACATGCCACCAACTCCACATTCACAGGCAACTTCAGCGCCACAGCCGTTTTCAGATAGCCCTCAATGCAAAGGCTCTAGACGCAAATATTGGTGTGAGAGCTAATTCAATCAAGGAAACACTGCATGTTGGTGAAGGGCATATTGAAGAAGGATCAGCCGAGTGGTTATGGTGGGAGAACAACTCCATTTGGCTCACTAACTTCACACACCATCAGGCTTCCAAGCAGCTCTCAAGGAAACTCAGTTTTCACACTCTATGCTTAGTGCCCTTTGAGTGCATTATCTAGGAATGAAGCTGGTAGAGCATCCCACACAAACGAATGCTCCACATGCGGGTTTCACATGCCACCAACTCCACATTCACAGGCAACTTCAGCGCCACAGCCGTTTTCAGATAGCCCTCAATGCAAAGGCTCTAGACGCAAATATTGGTGTGAGAGCTAATTCAATCAAGGAAACACTGCATGTTGGTGAAGGGCATATTGAAGAAGGATCAGCCGAGTGGTTCTTGTGGGAGAACAACTCCATTTGGCTCACTAACTTTACACACCATCAGGCTTCCAAGCAGCTCTCAAGGAAACTCAGTTTTCACACTCTATGCTTAGTGCCCTTTGTATGGCTAGGACTGAAATGAACCAGGTAGAGCATCCCACACAAACGAATGCTCCACATGCGGGTTTCACATGCCACCAACTCCACATTCACAGGCAACTTCAGCGCCACAGCCGTTTTCAGATAGCCCTCAATGCAAAGGCTCTAGACGCAAATATTGGTGTGAGAGCTAATTCAATCAAGGAAACACTGCATGTTGGTGAAGGGCATATTGAAGAAGGATCAGCCGAGTGGTTCTTGTGGGAGAACAACTCCATTTGGCTCACTAACTTCACACACCATCAGGCTTCCAAGCAGCTCTCAAGGAAACTCAGTTTTCACACATTCTATGCTTAGTGCTCTTTGTGTGCCCAGGACTGAAATGAAACTTGGTCAGCATCCCACACAAACGAATGCTCCACATGCGGGTTTCACATGCCACCAACTCCACATTCACAGGCAACTTCAGCGCCACAGCCGTTTTCAGATAGCCCTCAATGCAAAGGCTCTAGACGCAAATATTGGTGTGAGAGCTAATTCAATCAAGGAAACACTGCATGTTGGTGAAGGGCATATTGAAGAAGGATCAGCCGAGTGGTTCTTGTGGGAGAACAACTCCATTTGGCTCACTAACTTCACACACCATCAGGCTTCCAAGCAGCTCTCAAGGAAACTCAGTTTTCACACTCTATGCTTAGTGCCCTTTGAGTGCATTATCTAGGAATGAACCTGGTAGAGCATCCCACACAAACGAATGCTCCACATGCGGGTTTCACATGCCACCAACTCCACATTCAAAGGCAACTTCAGCGCCACAGCCGTTTTCAGATAGCCCTCAATGCAAAGGCTCTAGACGCAAATATTGGTGTGAGAGCTAATTCAATCAAGGAAACACTGCATGTTGGTGAAGGGCATATTGAAGAAGGATCAGCCGAGTGGTTCTTGTGGGAGAACAACTCCATTTGGCTCACTAACTTCACACACCATCAGGCTTCCAAGCAGCTCTCAAGGAAACTCAGTTTTCACACTCTATGCTTAGTGCTCTTTGTGTGCCCAGGACTGAAATGAAACTTGGTCAGCATCCCACACAAACGAATGCTCCACATGCGGGTTTCACATGCCACCAACTCCACATTCACAGGCAACTTCAGCGCCACAGCCGTTTTCAGATAGCCCTCAATGCAAAGGCTCTAGACACAAATATTGGTGTGAGAGCTAATTCAATCAAGGAAACACTGCATGTTGGTGAAGGGCATATTGAAGAAGGATCAGCCGAGTGGTTCTTGTGGGAGAACAACTCCATTTGGCTCACTAACTTCACACACCATCAGGCTTCCAAGCAGCTCTCAAGGAAACTCAGTTTTCACACTCTATGCTTAGTGCCCTTTTTATGCCTAGGACTGAAATGAACCTTGGTCAGCATCCCACACAAACGAATGCTCCACATGCGGGTTTCACATGCCACCAACTCCACATTCACAGGCAACTTCAGCGCCACAGCCGTTTTCAGATAGCCCTCAATGCAAAGGCTCTAGACGCAAATATTGGTGTGAGAGCTAATTCAATCAAGGAAACACTGCATGTTGGTGAAGGGCATATTGAAGAAGGATCAGCCGAGTGGTTCTTGTGGGAGAACAACTCCATTTGGCTCACTAACTTCACACACCATCAGGCTTCCAAGCAGCTCTCAAGGAAACTCAGTTTTCACACTCTATGCTTAGTGCTCTTTGTGTGCCCAGGACTGAAATGAAACTTGGTCAGCATCATACACAAACGAATGCTCCACACGCGGGTTTCACATGCCACCAACTCCACATTCACAGGCAACTTCTGCGCCACAGCCGTTTTCAGATAGCCCTCAATGCAAAGGCTCTAGACGCAAATATTGGTGTGAGAGCTAATTCAATCAAGGAAACACTGCATGTTGGTGAAGGGCATATTGAAGAAGGATCAGCCGAGTGGTTCTTGTGGGAGAACAACTCCATTTGGCTCACTAACTTCACACACCATCAGGCTTCCAAGCAGCTCTCAAGGAAACTCAGTTTTCACACTCTATGCTTAGTGCCCTTTGAGTGCATTATCTAGGAATGAACCTGGTAGAGCATCCCACACAAACGAATGCTCCACATGCGGGTTTCACATGCCACCAACTCCACATTCACAGGCAACTTCAGCGCCACAGCCGTTTTCAGATAGCCCTCAATGCAAAGGCTCTAGACGCAAATATTGGTGTGAGAGCTAATTCAATCAAGGAAACACTGCATGTTGGTGAAGGGCATATTGAAAAAGGATCAGCCGAGTGGTTCTTGTGGGAGAACAACTCCATTTGGCTCACTAACTTCACACACCATCAGGCTTCCAAGCAGCTCTCAAGGAAACTCAGTTTTCACACTCTATGCTTAGTGCCCTTTGAGTGCATTATCTAGGAATGAACCTGGTAGAGCATCCCACACAAACGAATGCTCCACATGCGGGTTTCACATGCCACCAACTCCACATTCACAGGCAACTTCAGCGCCACAGCCGTTTTCAGATAGCCCTCAATGCAAAGGCTCTAGACGCAAATATTGGTGTGAGAGCTAATTCAATCAAGGAAACACTGCATGTTGGTGAAGGGCATATTGAAGAAGGATCAGCCGAGTGGTTCTTGTGGGAGAACAACTCCATTTGGCTCACTAACTTCACACACCATCAGGCTTCCAAGCAGCTCTCAAGGAAACTCAGTTTTCACACATTCTATGCTTAGTGCTCTTTGTGTGCCCAGGACTGAAATGAAACTTGGTCAGCATCCCACACAAACGAATGCTCCACATGCGGGTTTCACATGCCACCAACTCCACATTCACAGGCAACTTCAGCGCCACAGCCGTTTTCAGATAGCCCTCAATGCAAAGGCTCTAGACGCAAATATTGGTGTGAGAGCTAATTCAATCAAGGAAACACTGCATGTTGGTGAAGGGCATATTGAAGAAGGATCAGCCGAGTGGTTCTTGTGGGAGAACAACTCCATTTGGCTCACTAACTTCACACACCATCAGGCTTCCAAGCAGCTCTCAAGGAAACTCAGTTTTCACACTCTATGCTTAGTGCCCTTTGAGTGCATTATCTAGGAATGAACCTGGTAGAGCATCCCACACAAACGAATGCTCCACATGCGGGTTTCACATGCCACCAACTCCACATTCAAAGGCAACTTCAGCGCCACAGCCGTTTTCAGATAGCCCTCAATGCAAAGGCTCTAGACGCAAATATTGGTGTGAGAGCTAATTCAATCAAGGAAACACTGCATGTTGGTGAAGGGCATATTGAAGAAGGATCAGCCGAGTGGTTCTTGTGGGAGAACAACTCCATTTGGCTCACTAACTTCACACACCATCAGGCTTCCAAGCAGCTCTCAAGGAAACTCAGTTTTCACACTCTATGCTTAGTGCTCTTTGTGTGCCCAGGACTGAAATGAAACTTGGTCAGCATCCCACACAAACGAATGCTCCACATGCGGGTTTCACATGCCACCAACTCCACATTCACAGGCAACTTCAGCGCCACAGCCGTTTTCAGATAGCCCTCAATGCAAAGGCTCTAGACACAAATATTGGTGTGAGAGCTAATTCAATCAAGGAAACACTGCATGTTGGTGAAGGGCATATTGAAGAAGGATCAGCCGAGTGGTTCTTGTGGGAGAACAACTCCATTTGGCTCACTAACTTCACACACCATCAGGCTTCCAAGCAGCTCTCAAGGAAACTCAGTTTTCACACTCTATGCTTAGTGCCCTTTTTATGCCTAGGACTGAAATGAACCTTGGTCAGCATCCCACACAAACGAATGCTCCACATGCGGGTTTCACATGCCACCAACTCCACATTCACAGGCAACTTCAGCGCCACAGCCGTTTTCAGATAGCCCTCAATGCAAAGGCTCTAGACGCAAATATTGGTGTGAGAGCTAATTCAATCAAGGAAACACTGCATGTTGGTGAAGGGCATATTGAAGAAGGATCAGCCAAGTGGTTCTTGTGGGAGAACAACTCCATTTGGCTCACTAACTTCACACACCATCAGGCTTCCAAGCAGCTCTCAAGGAAACTCAGTTTTCACACTCTATGCTTAGTGCCCTTTGAGTGCATTATCTAGGAATGAACCTGGTAGAGCATCCCACACAAACGAATGCTCCACATGCGGGTTTCACATGCCACCAACTCCACATTCACAGGCAACTTCAGCGCCACAGCCGTTTTCAGATAGCCCTCAATGCAAAGGCTCTAGACGCAAATATTGGTGTGAGAGCTAATTCAATCAAGGAAACACTGCATGTTGGTGAAGGGCATATTGAAGAAGGATTAGCCGAGTGGTTCTTGTGGGAGAACAACTCCATTTGGCTCACTAACTTCACACACCATCAGGCTTCCAAGCAGCTCTCAAGGAAACTCAGTTTTCACACTCTATGTTTAATGCCCTTTGAGTGAATAGGACTGAAATGAAGCTTGGTCAGCATCCCACACAAACGAATGCTCCACATGCGGGTTTCACATGCCACCGACTCCACATTCACAGGCAACTTCAGCGCCACAGCCGTTTTCAGATAGCCCTCAATGCAAAGGCTCTAGACGCAAATATTGGTGTGAGAGCTAATTCAATCAAGGAAACACTGCATGTTGGTGAAGGGCATTTTGAAGAAGGATCAGCCGAGTGGTTCTTGTGGGAGAAGAACTCCATTTGGCTCACTAACTTCACACACCATCAGGCTTCCAAGCAGCTCTTAAGGAAACTCAGTTTTCACACTCTATGCTTAGTGCCCTTTGAGTGCATTATCTAGGAATGAACCTGGTAGAGCATCCCACACAAACGAATGCTCCACATGCGGGTTTCACATGCCACCAACTCCACATTCACAGGCAACTTCAGCGCCACAGCCGTTTTCAGATAGCCCTCAATGCAAAGGCTCTAGACGCAAATATTGGTGTGAGAGCTAATTCAATCAAGGAAACACTGCATGTTGGTGAAGGGCATATTGAAGAAGGATCAGCCGAGTGGTTCTTGTGGGAGAACAACTCCATTTGGCTCACTAACTTCACACACCATCAGGCTTCCAAGCAGCTCTCAAGGAAACTCAGTTTTCACACTCTATGCTTAGTGCTCTTTGTGTGCCCAGGACTGAAAAGAAACTTGGTCAGCATCCCACACAAACGAATGCTCCACACGCGGGTTTCACATGCCACCAACTCCACATTCACAGGCAACTTCAGCGCCACAGCCGTTTTCAGATAGCCCTCAATGCAAAGGCTCTAGACGCAAATATTGGTGTGAGAGCTAATTCAATCAAGGAAACACTGCATGTTGGTGAAGGGCATATTGAAGAAGGATCAGCCGAGTGGTTCTTGTGGGAGAACAACTCCATTTGGCTCACTAACTTCACACACCATCAGGCTTCCAAGCAGCTCTCAAGGAAACTCAGTTTTCACACTCTATGCTTAGTGCCCTTTGTATGGCTAGGACTGAAATGAACCTGGTAGAGCATCCCACACAAACGAATGCTCCACATGCGGGTTTCACATGCCACCAACTCCACATTCACAGGCAACTTCAGCGCCACAGCCGTTTTCAGATAGCCCTCTATGCAAAGGCTCTAGACGCAAATATTGGTGTGAGAGCTAATTCAATCAAGGAAACACTGCATGTTGGTGAAGGGCATATTGAAGAAGGATCAGCCGAGTGGTTCTTGTGGGAGAACAACTCCATTTGGCTCACTAACTTCACACACCATCAGGTTTCCAAGCAGCTCTTAAGGAAACTCAGTTTTCACACTCTATGCTTAGTGCCCTTTGAGTGCATTATCTAGGAATGAACCTGGTAGAGCATCCCACACAAACGAATGCTCCACATGCGGGTTTCACATGCCACCAACTCCACATTCACAGGCAACTTCAGCGCCACAGCCGTTTTCAGATAGCCCTCAATGCAAAGGCTCTAGACGCAAGTATTGGTGTGAGAGCTAATTCAATCAAGGAAACACTGCATGTTGGTGAAGGGCATATTGAAGAAGGATCAGCAAAGTTTATTCTGTGGGAGAACAACTCCATTTGGCTCACTAACTTCACACACCATCAGGCTTCCAAGCAATTCCAAGGAAACTCAGTTTTCACACTCTATGTTTAGTGCCCTTTGAATGCATTATCTAGGAATGAACCTGGTAGAGCATCCCACACAAACGAATGCTCCACATGCAGGTTTCTCATTCCACCCACTCCACATTCACAGGCAACTTCAGCGCCACAGCCATTTTCAGATAGCCTCAATGCAAAGGCTCTAGACGCAAATATTGGTGTGAGAGCTAATTCAATCAAGGAAACACTGCATGTTGGTGAAGGGCATATTGAAGAAGGATCAGCCGAGTGGTTCTTGTGGGAGAACAACTCCATTTGGCTCACTAACTTCACACACCATCAGGCTTCCAAGCAGCTCTCAAGGAAACTCAGTTTTCACACTCTATGCTTAGTGCTCTTTGAGTGAATAGGACTGAAATGAAGCTTGGTCAGCATCCCACACAAACGAATGCTCCACATGCGGGTTTCACATGCCACCAACTCCACATTCACAGGCAACTTCAGCGCCACAGCCGTTTTCAGATAGCCCTCAATGCAAAGGCTCTAGACGCAAATATTGGTGTGAGAGCTAATTCAATCAAGGAAACACTGCATGTTGGTGAAGGGCATTTTGAAGAAGAATCAGCCGAGTGGTTCTTGTGGGAGAACAACTCCATTTGGCTCACTAACTTCACACACCATCAGGCTTCCAAGCAGCTCTTAAGGAAACTCAGTTTTCACACTCTATGCTTAGTGCCCTTTGAGTGCATTATCTAGGAATGAACCTGGTAGAGCATCCCACACAAACGAATGCTCCACATGCAGGTTTCACATTCCACCAACTCCACATTCACAGGCAACTTCAGCGCCACAGCCGTTTTCAGATAGCCCTCAATGCAAAGGCTCTAGATGCAAATATTGGTGTGAGAGCTAATTCAATCAAGGAAACACTGCATGTTGGTGAAGGGCATATTGAAGAAGGATCAGCCGAGTGGTTCTTGTGGGAGAACAACTCCATTTGGCTCACTAACTTCACACACCATCAGGCTTCCAAGCAGCTCTCAAGGAAACTCAGTTTTCACACTCTATGCTTAGTGCCCTTTGAGTGCATTATCTAGGAATGAACCTGGTAGAGCATCCCACACAAACGAATGCTCCACATGCGGGTTTCACATGCCACCAACTCCACATTCACAGGCAACTTCAGCGCCATAGCCGTTTTCAGATAGCCCTCAATGCAAAGGCTCTAGACGCAAATATTGATGTGAGAGCTAATTCAATCAAGGAAACACTGCATGTTGGTGAAGGGCATATTGAAGAAGGATCAGCCGAGTGGTTCTTGTGGGAGAACAACTCCATTTGGCTCACTAACTTCACACACCATCTGGCTTCCAAGCAGCTCTCAAGGAAACTCAGTTTTCACACTCTATGCTTAGTGCCCTTTGTATGGCTAGGACTGAAATGAACCTGGTAGAGCATCCCACACAAACTAATGCTCCACATGCGGGTTTCACATGCCACCAACTCCACATTCACAGGCAACTTCAGTGCCACAGCCGTTTTCAGATAGCCCTCAATGCAAAGGCTCTAGACGCAAATATTGGTGTGAGAGCTAATTCAATCAAGGAAACACTGCATGTTGGTGAAGGGCATATTGAAGAAGGATCAGCCGAGTGGTTCTTGTGGGAGAACAACTCCATTTGGCTCACTAACTTCACACACCATCAGGCTTCCAAGCAGCTCTCAAGGAAACTCAGTTTTCACACTCTATGTTTAATGCCCTTTGAGTGAATCGGACTGAAATGAAGCTTGGTCAGCATCCCACACAAACGAATGCTCCACATGCGGGTTTCACATGCCACCAACTCCACATTCACAGGCAACTTCAGTGCCACAGCCGTTTTCAGATAGCCCTCTATGCAAAGGCTCTAGACGCAAATATTGGTGTGAGAGCTAATTCAATCAAGGAAACAAAGCATGTTGGTGAAGGGCATTTTGAAGAAGGATCAGCCGAGTGGTTCTTGTGGGAGAACAACTCCATTTGGCTCACTAACTTCACACACCATCAGGCTTCCAAGCAGCTCTCAAGGAAACTCAGTTTTCACACTCTATGCTTAGTGCCCTTTGAGTGCATTATCTAGGAATGAACCTGGTAGAGCATCCCACACAAACGAATGCTCCACATGCGGGTTTCACATGCCACCAACTCCACATTCACAGGCAACTTCAGTGCCACAGCCGTTTTCAGATAGCCCTCAATGCAAAGGCTCTAGACGCAAGTATTGGTGTGAGAGCTAATTCAATCAAGGTAACACTGCATATTGGTGAAGGGCATATTGAAGAAGGATCAGCCGAGTGGTTCTTGTGGGAGAACAACTCCATTTGGCTCACTAACTTCACACACCATCAGGCTTCCAAGCAACTCTCAAGGAAACTCAGTTTTCACACTCTATGTTTAGTGCCCTTTGAGTGCATTATCTAGGAATGAACCTGGTAGAGCATCCCACACAAACGAATGCTCCACATGCGGGTTTCACATGCCACCAACTCCACATTCACAGGCAACTTCAGCGCCACAGCCGTTTTCAGATAGTTCTCAATGCAAAGGCTCTAGACGCAAATATTGGTGTGAGAGCTAATTCAATCAAGGAAACACTGCATGTTGGTGAAGGGCATATTGAAGAAGGATCAGCCGAGTGGTTCTTGTGGGAGAACAACTCCATTTGGCTCACTAACTTCACACACCATCAGGCTTCCAAGCAGCTCTCAAGGAAACTCAGTTTTCACACTCTATGCTTAGTGCCCTTTGTATAGCTAGGACTGAAATGAACCATGTAGAGCATCCCACACAAACGAATGCTCCACATGCGGATTTCACATGCCACCAACTCCACATTCACAGGCAACTTCAGTGCCACAGCCGTTTTCAGATAGCCCTCAATGCAAAGGCTCTAGACGCAAATATTGGTGTGAGAGCTAATTCAATCAAGGAAACACTGCATGTTGGTGAAGGGCATATTGAAGAAGGATCAGCCGAGTGGTTCTTGTGGGAGAACAACTCCATTTGGCTCACTAACTTCACACACCATCAGGCTTCCAAGCAGCTCTCAAGGAAACTCAGTTTTCACACTCTATGCTTAGTGCCCTTTGAGTGCATTATCTAGGAATGAACCTGGTAGAGCATCCCACACAAACGAATGCTCCACATGCGGGTTTCACATGCCACCAACTCCACATTCACAGGCAACTTCAGCGCCACAGCCGTTTTCAGATAGCCCTCAATGCAAAGGCTCTAGACGCAAGTATTGGTGTGAGAGCTAATTCAATCAAGGAAACACTGCATGTTGGTGAAGGGCATATTGAAGAAGGATCAGCAAAGTGGATTCTGTGGGAGAACAACTCCATTTGGCTCACTAACTTCACACACCATCAGGCTTCCAAGCAACTCAAAAGGAAACTCAGTTTTCACACTCTATGTTTAGTGCCCTTTGAATGCATTATCTAGGAATGAACCTGGTAGAGCATCCCACACAAACGAATGCTCCACATGCAGGTTTCACATTCCACCAACTCCACATTCACAGGCAACTTCAGCGCCACAGCCATTTTCAGATAGCCCTCAATGCAAAGGCTCTAGACGCAAATATTGGTGTGAGAGCTAATTCAATCAAGGAAACACTGCATGTTGGTGAAGGGCATATTGAAGAAGGATCAGCCGAGTGGTTCTTGTGGGAGAACAACTCCATTTGGCTCACTAACTTCACACACCATCAGGCTTCCAAGCAGCTCTCAAGGAAACTCAGTTTTCACACTCTATGTTTAATGCCCTTTGAGTGAATAGGACTGAAATGAAGCTTGGTCAGCATCCCACACAAACGAATGCTCCACATGCGGGTTTCACATGCCACCAACTCCACATTCACAGGCAACTTCAGCGCCACAGCCGTTTTCAGAAAGCCCTCTATGCAAAGGCTCTAGACGCAAATATTGGTGTGAGAGCTAATTCAATCAAGGAAACACTGCATGTTGGTGAAGGGCATTTTGAAGAAGGATCAGCCGAGTGGTTCTTGTGGGAGAACAACTCCATTTGGCTCACTAACTTCACACACCATCAGGCTTCCAAGCAGCTCTTAAGGAAACTCAGTTTTCACACTCTATGCTTAGTGCCCTTTGAGTGCATTATCTAGGAATGTACCTGGTCTGAGAGCATCCCACACAAACGAATGCTCCACATGCGGGTTTCACATTCCACCAACTCCACATTCACAGGCAACTTCAGCGCCACAGCCGTTTTCAGATAGCCCTCAATGCAAAGGCTCTAGACGCAAATATTGGTGTGAGAGCTAATTCAATCAAGGAAACACTGCATGTTGGTGAAGGGCATATTGAAGAAGGATCAGCCGAGTGGTTCTTGTGGGAGAACAACTCCATTTGGCTCACTAACTTCACACACCATCAGGCTTCCAAGCAGCTCTCAAGGAAACTCAGTTTTCACACTCTATGCTTAGTGCCCTTTGAGTGCATTATCTAGGAATGAACCTGGTAGAGCATCCCACACAAACGAATGCTCCACATGCGGGTTTCACATGCCACCAACTCTACATTCACAGGCAACTTCAGCGCCACAGCCGTTTTCAGATAGCCCTCAATGCAAAGGCTCTAGACGCAAATATTGGTGTGAGAGCTAATTCAATCAAGGAAACACTGCATGTTGGTGAAGGGCATATTGAAGAAGGATCAGCCGAGTGGTTCTTGTGGGAGAACAACTCCATTTGGCTCACTAACTTCACACACCATCAGGCTTCCAAGCAGCTCTCAAGGAAACTCAGTTTTCACACTCTATGTTTAGTGCCCATTGAATGGCATTATCTAGGAATGAACCTGGTAGAGCATCCCACACAAACGAATGCTCCACATGCGGGTTTCACATGCCACCAACTCCACATTCACAGGCAACTTCAGCGCCACAGCCGTTTTCAGATAGCCCTCAATGCAAAGGCTCTAGACGCAAATATTGGTGTGAGAGCTAATTCAATCAAGGAAACACTGCATGTTGGTGAAGGGCATATTGAAGAAGGATCAGCCGAGTGGTTCTTGTGGGAGAACAACTCCATTTGGCTCACTAACTTCACACACCATCAGGCTTCCAAGCAGCTCTCAAGGAAACTCAGTTTTCACACTCTATGCTTAGTGCTCTTTGTGTGCCCAGGACTGAAATGAAACTTGGTCAGCATCATACACAAACGAATGCTCCACACGCGGGTTTCACATGCCACCAACTCCACATTCACAGGCAACTTCTGCGCCACAGCCGTTTTCAGATAGCCCTCAATGCAAAGGCTCTAGACGCAAATATTGGTGTGAGAGCTAATTCAATCAAGGAAACACTGCATGTTGGTGAAGGGCATATTGAAGAAGGATCAGCCGAGTGGTTCTTGTGGGAGAACAACTCCATTTGGCTCACTAACTTCACACACCATCAGGCTTCCAAGCAGCTCTCAAGGAAACTCAGTTTTCACACTCTATGCTTAGTGCCCTTTGAGTGCATTATCTAGGAATGAACCTGGTAGAGCATCCCACACAAACGAATGCTCCACATGCGGGTTTCACATGCCACCAACTCCACATTCACAGGCAACTTCAGCGCCACAGCCGTTTTCAGATAGCCCTCAATGCAAAGGCTCTAGACGCAAATATTGGTGTGAGAGCTAATTCAATCAAGGAAACACTGCATGTTGGTGAAGGGCATATTGAAGAAGGATCAGCCGAGTGGTTCTTGTGGGAGAACAACTCCATTTGGCTCACTAACTTCACACACCATCAGGCTTCCAAGCAGCTCTCAAGGAAACTCAGTTTTCACACTCTATGCTTAGTGCCCTTTGAGTGCATTATCTAGGAATGAACCTGGTAGAGCATCCCACACAAACGAATGCTCCACATGCGGGTTTCACATGCCACCAACTCCACATTCACAGGCAACTTCAGCGCCACAGCCGTTTTCAGATAGCCCTCAATGCAAAGGCTCTAGACGCAAATATTGGTGTGAGAGCTAATTCAATCAAGGAAACACTGCATGTTGGTGAAGGGCATATTGAAGAAGGATCAGCCGAGTGGTTCTTGTGGGAGAACAACTCCATTTGGCTCACTAACTTCACACACCATCAGGCTTCCAAGCAGCTCTCAAGGAAACTCAGTTTTCACACTCTATGCTTAGTGCTCTTTGTGTGCCAGGACTGAAATGAAACTTGGTCAGCATCCTACACAAACGAATGCTCCACATGCGGGTTTCACATGCCACCAACTCCACATTCACAGGCAACTTCAGCGCCACAGCCGTTTTCAGATAGCCCTCAATGCAAAGGCTCTAGACGCAAATATTGGTGTGAGAGCTAATTCAATCAAGGAAACACTGCATGTTGGTGAAGGGCATATTGAAGAAGGATCAGCCGAGTGGTTCTTGTGGGAGAACAACTCCATTTGGCTCACTAACTTCACACACCATCAGGCTTCCAAGCAGCTCTCAAGGAAACTCAGTTTTCACACTCTATGCTTAGTGCCCTTTGAGTGCATTATCTAGGAATGAACCTGGTAGAGCATCCCACACAAACGAATGCTCCACATGCGGGTTTCACATGCCACCAACTCCACATTCACAGGCAACTTCAGCGCCACAGCCGTTTTCAGATAGCCCTCAATGCAAAGGCTCTAGACGCAAATATTGGTGTGAGAGCTAATTCAATCAAGGAAACACTGCATGTTGGTGAAGGGCATATTGAAGAAGGATCAGCCGAGTGGTTCTTGTGGGAGAACAACTCCATTTGGCTCACTAACTTCACACACCATCAGGCTTCCAAGCAGCTCTCAAGGAAACTCAGTTTTCACACTCTATGCTTAGTGCCCTTTGAGTGCATTATCTAGGAATGAACCTGGTAGAGCATCCCACACAAACGAATGCTCCACATGCGGGTTTCACATGCCACCAACTCCACATTCACAGGCAACTTCAGCGCCACAGCCGTTTTCAGATAGCCCTCAATGCAAAGGCTCTAGACGCAAATATTGGTGTGAGAGCTAATTCAATCAAGGAAACACTGCATGTTGGTGAAGGGCATATTGAAGAAGGATCAGCCGAGTGGTTCTTGTGGGAGAACAACTCCATTTGGCTCACTAACTTACACACCATCAGGCTTCCAAGCAGCTCTCAAGGAAACTCAGTTTTCACACTCTATGCTTAGTGCCCTTTGTATGCAGGACTGAAATGAACCTGGTAGAGCATCCCACACAAACGAATGCTCCACATGCGGGTTTCACATGCCACCAACTCCACATTCACAGGCAACTTCAGCGCCACAGCCGTTTTTCAGATAGCCCTCAATGCAAAGGCTCTAGACGCAAATATTGGTGTGAGAGCTAATTCAATCAAGGAAACACTGCATGTTGGTGAAGGGCATATTGAAGAAGGATCAGCCGAGTGGTTCTTGTGGGAGAACAACTCCATTTGGCTCACTAACTTCACACACCATCAGGCTTCCAAGCAGCTCTCAAGGAAACTCAGTTTTCACACTCTATGCTTAGTGCTCTTTGTGTGCCCAGGACTGAAATGAAGTTTGGTCAGCATCCCACACAAACGAATGCTGCACATGCGGGTTTCACATGCCACCAACTCCACATTCACAGGCAACTTCAGCGCCACAGCCGTTTTCAGATAGCCCTCAATGCAAAGGCTCTAGACGCAAATATTGGTGTGAGAGCTAATACAATCAAGGAAACACTGCATGTTGGTGAAGGCATATTGAAGAAGGATCAGCCGAGTGGTTCTTGTGGGAGAACAACTCCATTTGGCTCACTAACTTCACACACCATCAGGCTTCCAAGCAGCTCTCAAGGAAACTCAGTTTTCACACTCTATGCTTAGTGCCCTTTGAGTGCATTATCTAGGAATGAACCTGGTAGAGCATCCCACACAAACGAATGCTCCACATGCGGGTTTCACATGCCACCAACTCCACATTCACAGGCAACTTCAGCGCCACAGCCGTTTTCAGATAGCCCTCAATGCAAAGGCTCTAGACGCAAATATTGGTGTGAGAGCTAATTCAATCAAGGAAACACTGCATGTTGGTGAAGGGCATATTGAAGAAGGATCAGCCGAGTGGTTCTTGTGGGAGAACAACTCCATTTGGCTCACTAACTTCACACACCATCAGGCTTCCAAGCAGCTCTCAAGGAAACTCAGTTTTCACACTCTATGCTTAGTGCCCTTTGAGTGCATTATCTAGGAATGAACCTGGTAGAGCATCCCACACAAACGAATGCTGCACATGCGGGTTTCACATGCCACCAACTCCACATTCACAGGCAACTTCAGCGCCACAGCCGTTTTCAGATAGCCCTCAATGCAAAGGCTCTAGACGCAAATATTGGTGTGAGAGCTAATTCAATCAAGGAAACACTGCATGTTGGTGAAGGGCATATTGAAGAAGGATCAGCCGAGTGGTTCTTGTGGGAGAACAACTCCATTTGGCTCACTAACTTCACACACCATCAGGCTTCCAAGCAGCTCTCAAGGAAACTCAGTTTTCACACTCTATCCTTAGTGCCCTTTGAGTGCGTTATCTAGGAATGAACCTGGTAGAGCATCCCACACAAACGAATGCTCCACATGCGGGTTTCACATGCCACCAACTCCACATTCACAGGCAACTTCAGCGCCACAGCCGTTTTCAGATAGCCCTCAATGCAAAGGCTCTAGACGCAAATATTGGTGTGAGAGCTAATTCAATCAAGGAAATACTGCATGTTGGTGAAGGGCATATTGAAGAAGGATCAGCCGAGTGGTTCATGTGGGAGAACAACTCCATTTGGCTCACTAACTTCACACACCATCAGGCTTCCAAGCAGCTCTCAAGGAAACTCAGTTTTCACACTCTATGCTTAGTGCCCTTTGTATGGCTAGGACTGAAATGAACCTGGTAGAGCATCCCACACAAACGAATGCTCCACATGCGGGTTTCACATGCCACCAACTCCACATTCACAGGCAACTTCAGCGCCACAGCCGTTTTCAGATAGCCCTCAATGCAAAGGCTCTAGACGCAAATATTGGTGTGAGAGCTAATTCAATCAAGGAAACACTGCATGTTGGTGAAGGGCATATTGAAGAAGGATCAGCCGAGTGGTTCTTGTGGGAGAACAACTCCATTTGGCTCACTAACTTCACACACCATCAGGCTTCCAAGCAGCTCTCAAGGAAACTCAGTTTTCACACTCTATGCTTAGTGCCCTTTGTATGGCTAGGACTGAAATGAACCTGGTAGAGCATCCCACACAAACGAATGCTCCACATGCGGGTTTCACATGCCACCAACTCCACATTCACAGGCAACTTCAGCGCCACAGCCGTTTTTCAGATAGCCCTCAATGCAAAGGCTCTAGACGCAAATATTGGTGTGAGAGCTAATTCAATCAAGGAAACACTGCATGTTGGTGAAGGGCATATTGAAGAAGGATCAGCCGAGTGGTTCTTGTGGGAGAACAACTCCATTTGGCTCACTAACTTCACACACCATCAGGCTTCCAAGCAGCTCTCAAGGAAACTCAGTTTTCACACTCTAGGCTTAGTGCTCTTTGTGTGCCCAGGACTGAAATGAAACTTGGTCAGCATCCCACACAAACGAATGCTCCA